>NW_018219004.1:240252-290337 GCF_001263595.1 Phalaenopsis equestris
TTATAGATTATATAAAAAAAAAAGAAAAGAGAAATATATATATATATATATATATATAATTTCATATGATTTATCCATGTGCGGCGCCCTAGCAAAAAAAAATGAATGTCATCCTTAGGTAATTTCGACATTCCGGACGCTCCGGCGCAGTTCATTTTGCCGTCAGAGGTCGCTTCAATGAATTCACCAATTTGAGTGTCAATTTTCTCGTGTCGAAAATATGGCAATATAGGTGTCATTTTCTACCAAAATTGGTATCCCGGACGAGTTGGCGCAGTCCATTTTGTCGTCGGAGGTCATCCGGAGAAGTTCGCATTTTCACCCGTCCTTTGGGCTTAATTGAAGTTCGATTTCGTGCAATTTCGTGAACTTTGTGTATTTGATGTGTGTATGTGACGAAAAAGGTCGTGACGATGTTTTCCTAAGGCTTGAAGTCCTATCAGGAACTCTTCCCTTGAGTCTTCGCAAAATAACCCATAACCGCTCGTTCATAAGACGATGGTCTTGTGCCAAAGATGCTAGACATCAAAGGAAAATAGGAATTGGCTAGAATTTCTAGAAGGGTGAGTCTCAATTCTAGCAATTCTAGTTTTCTAAGACGGTCAATAGGAACTCCTAGAACTAGATCCTAGGCTCCTAAGGAGGAGAAGAGAAGACCTCACAAAAATGAGGTCAACAATGGGTGAGCTCTCTTCTTTAAAATGGGTAAAAGTAGATCAAAAATAAAATTGATACAAGCAATCAACTATAATACCAACCATGCCAGAGAAGGAAAGTTATATTTACAAAGTTGCCAGAAACAGGGAACTTCTGTTTAGCAGAAAGGAGATGTGATAAAAGTTTAGATGCTGTGAATTGTGCCATCTATATCAATTGAGTTTAGAATGTTGAAATTTTTCATTGAGAACCAATTGATGTAATTCAAGTGATGGGTATTATTTATCTCCGGAATGAACAAGTAAATAAATAGCTAGCATGCCACAGATTTTGATGAAATGATATGATCGATAAACTTCACTCATGAGTCATGACAAAATAAAAATATAGATACAGCAGAACAAACTTACTTCAAGTTTACAAATGAAGACAGGATGTCCTTGCCTTTGTCCAGATAAAGCACCCTGTATAGTAAAGAAAAACATAAGAACATTATTCTTGTAGCATAGAAGAAGCATAAAAGTTTTAGCGAGTTGAAGAGTATAATATAAGGCGATCAATGGCTAACAAATGATAATTGATGATGAGTCTAAAAGACCGATCATCATCCTCGATGGCATAATTGATCACTTTTCATTTTTCATATTTCTATTTTTTTTAGCTTTATTAGTAGATGTATTTAAAGGAGTCTTTCCCTTCCCCTCATGTATACACTTCACATCACTCTCCATGAGACATTCTTTCTACTCTTTCTTCTCAATCTCATGTTTTCCCGAAGTTCTTCCTCTTAAGTAATCTTCTCTTCAAAACAATCAAGATTTCAAAACTACAAAATAATTAGATTACTGGCTGACACACTATGGATTGATAGTTAAATGATTAAGAAGAAATAGTTAAGTATAATAAAAATGAAAATATTAAAATAAATGTAAAATAGTAAAAACGTTGATTGAGAAGTGATTATATGACCACTATCAGAAACTATTGCCCATAAGCGGACAGAAAATTGACTTAAACTACTTTGCACATGTATAATAGAGGAAAGTACGCCAATAAGATGAATTAATTAAATCAATTTTAGACGATCTATGCAAAATAGATCAACTTGCATCTATTTTGTTATTTTTTTCATCCCCGCTTGCTGTTATTGAAAAGCTAGGTGGCAACTCTCCACTTCAACCTTCCCAATATAAATCAGCAAAAAAATTATTACAATATTATAATTATTGGTTTGCAATTTCAAGGTTTGCTGCAAACATAGAAGCTTGTTGATGGAATATTTTTAAATCTCATGCATACCATACATAGTCAATCTAAAAGAAGGCCCAATAAAGCCATCTAGCCCAAGACAAAATTAATTCCTATTTTTTAGGTTACTTTGTATCATTAATATAATACAGAAAAATTCAGATTTTACTTGGATGTCCAACCTTATAGTCTAGCAAGAATGCTTAAAAAGAAAAGGCTGGGCCAAAACACACAAAATGTTCGAAATCTGCTCAAATCAATTTGAGCTCAATCTCAAGTTCCACTTCAGACCAAACTGTTTCAAGTCAATTCCGAATTTGCTCTAACTCACTAAAATATAATTTGAGTTGCCTTGAAACTCGGATTAAAATGAGCACTAATTAGAAATATATATTTTATATACAACAATATGCATATAATACATATTGCAGTATTTATATGCATACACACAATTAATTAAAAACCAATTTCGAGTTCAATCATCTGAAATTCAGTTAGACTGTAATTTAAGTTGATCCAAACCGAACTCGCGTGTACCCGACTTGACATCAACCCTATAGTTCATGCTTGAGAATCAAAGTAGTCATTGCTTGGCCTCTTGTGGGTTTCAAAAGTCCAGTTTTAGGGTTAACAAGCTTAGATTTGGCTTAGCTAAGGTCAGCTCGACAAACATAAGCTGTGGGTCTAGATGCAAAAAATAAGCAAAGTTGTATCATTCTTTTCACTGACTACTAAATATTATATATATATATATATAATATTTAGTAGTCAGTGAAAAGAATGATACAACTTTGCTTATTTTTTGCATCTAGACCCACAGCTTATGTTTGTCGAGCTGACCTTAGCTAAGCCAAATCTAAGCTTGTTAATAAGTATATATATGTATGTATGTATGTATGTATGTATGTATGTAAATGTGAAACTTACCTCCCACCATATTTTAACATACTTCGACTGAGGTGGCTGAACACCCGGAACTTGTGTTAGGGGCATATTGATAGCTGTGTTGCTAGTTATCCCAAGAGAATTCATGCTCGACTGCTGTGACATTCCTGGTGTAGGAATCATTGTCCCATGTACTGAAGACATACCAGAAGGTCCAAGTCCATTAATTATGCCAGATGCCATGTTAATCCCACCTTGCCCTGTTTGGCCACTTTGTGACAGGTTTCCTTGACCAATACCTTGCGCAGACTGACCCATACCAATGCTGTTTTGGAGATTAGTCAAAGCTGGTGAAATACCCATGTTTGAGTTTCCTGAAACATGTGAATTGGTTGCAGTAAATGAACCAATTGCTGTGTTTTGAGCAACCTGTGTCGTTGGCATCAAAGCTCCTGATCCAGAAACAGATGTAATACCAGGCATTCCAGATGACGTCATTCCACTAGAAATCATATTTGACATGTGCACTGCCATGTGAGTTCCTCCAATTGCTTGAAGAGCAATAGAATTTGCTCCAGTGATGGAAGCTGAGTTCATCACTTGCCGATGCTGAGAAAGATTGTTCAAGATGTTGACATTGGCTTGAGCCGTGCCAGCAGGGCGCATTGCCTGTGACATAGAATTTACCAATGGTTTATGTTCTTGTATGACTTCACTGGTTACATTCATTTCTTGTGAAGTGGGAGATGGAGAAGATGTCTGCAAGCTAGTTACTCCTTGGGAAGAAACACTAGATATAGGTGGTAGATGTGGATAGCCAGCCCCAGAAACCATAGCTGGCACAGTAGTTGGTTCCTGGATAAGAAAATTTAAGTTTCAGTGCAGAAATTAAAATTAATTACAGTTTCAGGAAAAGAATTTTTCCCACTTTAAATGATTCTGCCCTACCACTTTTATTGCTGCAGAAGGAATATTAGCGGTGGGAGGTTGTCGATTGATCATCGACCCATTAACTGGAAAAAAAAACAGAATTAATCAGCTAATAAAAAAGTAACGCAGAACCAGAATCAAAAACATAAAATGGAACAAAGGGACAATTTTATTGTTCAAAATAGAACTAGAGCTACTTCTCGCCAAAAATTGTTATGAGAACTTCAATTTTTTACATGAAAGAAGAAAAATAAACCTTCAAAACTTCAAACAATTTAAGCAGTGCATGGCTGCAAAGATGAGTTCTAGAGTTTTAAGAGAGTAAACAGATAGTAAACCAGACTGAGCAGGCCAATTGCAGAGCAGACTCGTCATCCTACCAAATTATAACTATCCAGAAGAAATTTTAGGCTAATCATGCTTTAGCATGCTGCAAAATCTGCAAGCATTACTGCGACACATCACTTCATTATTGACAAATGTCACTGGCACCCCATACCTCCAACACAAGTTCAAATTTGAGGTATTTGTTATGGTCTGACCAAATGAAACAATCTGCCATTAATGACTACAGTTCCGGAAATATACATTATCATCATATCCTTTTTTTTTTCTTTTTTTTTCTTTTCGAGCTCTTCTAAGAGATTTTTCAGAGGATGCCTAACAACTGCATGAATACAACAATTACCATTATCAAATAGTTACCAAGTAACCATAAATCTAAAAGAAAGAAGGGTGGAAACGATGTCAAATCAGGCATCCATGTCCAATTTTGCTAAATACTAATCACAAACTCTTCACTCTAGAGGAGGATAAGGATGATTGCATCCATGTCTAATTTATTCAACCCAACCCAGCATATTACAATGGATATGAAGATAAATAAGTAAAACAGGGTTAAGTATTGCAGATATTTCTGGCTGGAAATTACTATGGGTCTTTAATTTATATACAAGAATGTGATCTGAATTTCGTGATGGAAAGAAGATGTCTTAAAGAAATGCCAAAAGTGCACCAGCTCAAGCCAGTTTGAAATCATTTAGGTGATTAAATTAGGGAATGAATTTTAAGAGATATAGATGGTTGGAATTTATGATGGTTAAAATATCTCATGACTTGTCATATATGCTCCTAGATGATAAATAAAAATGTTAAAAAAATGGGAAAATAATCTATACTTAAAATATTCTAAATTTTGGGCACTTAGGGTCCATTTGGGACAGTTGCAACTTATCAGTAAGCTGTTGCGATGCGGCTGTTGCTTCACAAAAGCTACTGCAAATAAGCTGGATGACTGCTTGTTTTTTGCAGTTTGAAAATAGCTATGCGTCAGCTATTTCTGAACAAATGATCATTCAACTCTTATGTAGTAATGTTGTTTGTAACATAACTATCATAGCAATATATTTGATACTTAAGAAGCAAAAATTCACTTCAGAACAATACAAAAAAAGGATATACATCTCATTTAAGTGAGTATCATAAATATTAAAATAAAGAAAAAACTATTAAAATTACATTTAATAATATGATTATATTATTTTTAAAATGTTGACGGCGTATGCCACGAGCTACACCGTCCTCCAGAGATATTATCAATTCTCGATTATTATCGGCGGTGGAATCTGTCAGACTGTTTGTCCACCGGAAAAAGTCACACTTCTCTGTAATTCTCCGCAGACACCTATTGAACTATCTCTCGTAGTTATGTGGCTGACGTGACGTTAGTAGAGAAGTCTGAAGTCCACATTGACACAGTAATCTTCGAGAGGTCCAAAAATCCTAGAGCTCATCTTTCAAGAATACTTTCAAAGACAATCTATTAGTCATAACACAAATTGAAATTGACAAATAAAAGTATTTAATATCAGTTTTGTCCAGAGGTGAGGTCTCAAAGAACTCGGTATAACAAACAACAAATATGTCATTATAAGAAAACAACATACCTTATAAAAAAATTTATTGGCCGTCTTTAACCCAGGTAATATCAAGCTCGTGTGTCACATATACATTTTACCAAAAAAAATCATTCAGAAGAACCTCAAAAACCATAGCAGCTAAAAGAATAGAGGAATGTGATTGTCTTCATTAAGATTTCACATATGACACCAACAACAACGACTAACAGACCATCCGAAAGACCCCATAATGTCAATTGTCTCACTATGGACCTCTCAAACACATCAAAAGAAAAACAAATGAAATATAAAAAAAAATACTTACAAATAGCGTAAAAACTCAAACAATCAATATCAAATAATGAAGAAAAAGAAATAAACTGAATAACATACAAATAATATTGAATAAAATAATATATATATATATATAATGAATACTCGAATCAATGTCTTATTATCGCATCCGGAATTTATTCTCTCAACTCCGCTATCTCGCTTTCATCTTCCCCATCTTTAATATAGGTGGTGGAATCATCATTCTCAAGCTGTGACAAAGAATGTCCAACACGATACTCAAATGCCTCAGCGGGTACATGCTCATGATCCTCGTCCACCCTACGGAAGTTGATGTCATTGCGAGAAGTATGTTGTCAAATATAATTGTGGAGTGTCATCGTGGCAATCACAATCAGCACCTGTTTGGGAAACGGGTAAGTGGCATATAGCAAAATCTAACTCATTTCTTCTTCCAAACACCAAAATTTCTCTCAATGACACCGTGTAATGAGAAATGTCTTTTATTAAATATTTTTTCATGTCTCATGTTACTTTACTGGTTCGCTCAATGTTAAGCATGTGGTATCTTGTATCAGGATAAGACTTGAGATACCTTCGCTACAATAGATATTCAGCATCAACCAAATAGTATTTACCTGATATGTCTTGTATGATTAGTATTGAGGAAAAAATGAATTAGGACATTTACTCAATCACAAGCATACCTATGGGTGAATGTGGGAAGTTGTACTTGTTATTCCGTGTTACAGCTTTGAAAATTCTATTGTCATGTGTACTGCCCTCCTAACCAGGCATGACAAAAGTGCACATGCTGAAGTTGCATACACCATAACATTCTGCGTCGGGGACCAATAACGGCCGATGAATGCGATCTTCTTATTATTTAGAACATGTGCATCAACGTGTATTCTATTGATTGCTCGAATACAATTCTGGAGAGATAATGATGGGTTACATAATAATATTATTTTTTGAAAATTTAATATAATAAATTTGAGAAATTACTTTAAAGAATGGCATATACCGTTTATTATGTGAAATCTCTGTGGGGGTCCGTTCAAACATAAGATCTGTTAGTTTTATGACTTGTGCAAAAAAACTTACAAGTGCATTCAACCCCATTGAGAAGTGTCTGCAAATTATTTCGAATGTGTGTTGGAATCGCTTTATTGCTCCTCGCATTGATTCATTTTATAATAGTAGGTAGAGGGTTATCGCCAACACCTCTCGCGAAGTCGTCCTGGAAGAGCCATGAAGTTCATGATTTCTATATAATTCCTCCAACACATCGTTGAATAACACCTATGTCATGCGGAACATATTGCTAAATCTCATTGAGTACACCGCAAGCAACTCCCCAACCTATTTGTATGCAACATATGAGGATGTCATGCAAAGAGAGTGTTCTATGTACGAGTTATAATATTCGTACATCAAGCATCGGTAGTTGCAACTCTTCCTCTGCGTCTTTCTCTTGTTACATCCATGTAGATCAGTATCATATTGGTTAATACAGAAGCATCAATGAATTAGCTACAATCATATAAGATTAAGAACAACACAATAAACAAAGAAGCGCCACTAAATAAAAGACTTGTACCATTTTGTCGATGAAATATCCAAAGCAAAATGAAAAACAATAAACAAATATAAATGTCCCAAGCGATTGTAAATAAAAATATCTCTCAAATGTTCCTGCATACATAAAAATATCATAGGTATGCCACCCTACGGTCATTGGACATCTTGACGAAAAAATCTTTATGAGTCGGAGCTTGAAAGAGAAAATTAGATTTTCCTAGAAATTATATTGCTCGTACACCAATTAAAGTGTAAAATAATATACTGATCACACACCACACCAACAGATTCCCACAAAGTCGGTGTCGCGCTCACTCGTTTTATATCGCGCCCTCCCTCCCTCCCTCAATGATCAACATCTAAAACTCTCTTACTCTCTGTTTCAAGCACGAGAAATTTGTCTCTTACCAATTCTCTCCATCTTGCTTTCATAATGCTTCATCTTCGCCCCCTTTCTTCCATCTCTTCCTATGATAACAACATCGCTACCATCTAAACTAAAACTAGTTGGCTCTAATACTCCCCACATTTTTTACGAGTCTGTATAACCTTTAGCGCAAAAAATTTAATCGTTGCATACATCTATGATTTCTTCATACATAGTTACAATTTTTATGTGGGACTTCAACATGAACTCATTAAACCAACAACCATTGAATTGAAAGCACTTCCAAGCACTAACACTAATAGGGTAGAATTTTTCATATGCTCTTTATATCGATAAATTTTACTTTTAATATTTTAACAATAAAACGAGCATAAATACAAAAAAAAGTTCACTCATTAACTAGATTCAACTGCCTCACATAAGGATGTGATAATACTTCGGAGACACTTCAGTTATGAAAAATCCACAGAGCCATCAACATATTAAACATGTTCATCTTTATCATCACCTTCATCAATTATAAAATATATGTAAGTTCCATCATTCGCATATGCTTGACCAACTTGCCTCAAGTCCTACTCATTTATTACCGACGCTTGCTCTTTCAACTTATAAATATTTGCTTGGAATTCACTTCAATCAACCGCTAAATTCCTTTTATTATAGTTGACACACACACATGAAAAAAAAATTTGAATAGATATAAATATTACATGAATAAAAATAAAAGAACATATTCAATAATTATTTGTGCCAAGAGGAATTGATGTCCGCCAAATGATACATAGTTTTTAACATGAAACAAAATTTATTCTTATGAGTCCCTATAATTGTGTCTATACGATCTATAACAACATCAAGATTAATACATTTGTGAACCATCAATCATTGCTTTGTATTCTAACAAGCACCAATTTAGCTATTTCTATACACCCACCATCATACACACAAGAATATTGATTTTAGATTCACTGCCATAAGAAGAAAAAAACTCTAACACAAACACAAAAAACCTTAATGTTTGATTCAAACAAAGATTCAAAGATGGTTTGAACAAAGGTTGAGCCTTCTTTAAGGAGTTTAGAACCTTATGCAAAAGCATATTGAAATAGGTTAACACTAGGTTCGAACAATAGTAGGAGGTTAATTTTTTTAAAAAAAAAAGGCTAGAATGTTTAAAATAGATTCGAAAAAAATTTGAGTCCTCTTTTAACCAGACTTGAACTAGTTAAACAAGATTCAAATTAAAATTGAACAAAGTTGGAACCAAATTTAAACAAGATTTGATGCAAACTTGAAACTATTTAAACTTTTCCTAGAATTTAAATCGATGTTTCATCAGGTTCTACATTTGCATGTCTATCAAACTACCTGAATAACTCATTTTCACAAAAATATTCTTGCTCATAACATCTTAAAATCAATAAATATTCATTTTAATGAAATATCCATAACATTTAAACATAAAAAAACATAGCAATAAAGGTTAAATTTCAATTTTACTCCATTAAAACTTTTTAGCCACCATCATAATGTTCTTATTGTGATATTGGAAGAATAACCACTTAGTCGATGTCTCTTCTTCTTCTTCTTCTTCTTCTTCTTCTCTGAAAGGATCTAGATTCCATTGTAGGATGTTCCTTCCTACAAAGCTCTTAAGGCAATTTCCAACACCGAGTTCATCCATCTTGCTTGATCAGTTGTCAACGGGTATACTGTTGCATTGAATTTAATCCCCAATGACTCCCTATAGGCTTCCAGAAAAAATAAAAGATTCTCATCTTAGATATGTTGGACCTCCCTCAGCAATGGCAACTCAGAAAGTAGGTTATATGTCTAAAAAATTTGAATTTCTCTTATTTGGGATTGCCCTACGTCTGATATCGGCTTCCCAATCTCATGAACTTTCTAGACATCCAATATCAGTCCTGCTGGCACTCCTCTCAATATCAACAAAACGGTAGCTCGAGGCACCACTATCTCATTCCCTGCATGAATACTTATACTTCAATTCAGTTGGAGTCTCTCTCTCGGGTTCAACTCGAATCACTGGCGTCTCTTCCTCATTGGTAGAAAGTTGAAAATCATCTTTAAAATCTTCATCTTCTCCTGGATCACTATTCATTTCTTCAACCGCTCCCTGACCAGTGAAAGTGATCAATCTCCTGGTTGTGCAACCAAATTCATTATGCCCAACCCCATAACACCTGAAGCACTTCTTGGCTATGATGGATTTAAGAATGCAGCTTGGTTCTATCTATTATCCATTATGTATCAGTTGTTCCTATGATAGGGTCATCATGGATATTCTCCTGGGTGTATTATGGTTGTAAAATCCTAAGCTTGAACTTTGCCTGTAAAATATCTCAGTTGCCCAGTGACACGATCTCTCTACTTTTGAAGCTATGGTCTGAACATTGTCTATAGTTAGTCGGTAGGAACTAGTGTTGCATTTCCAGCTTCATCTTAGACCAAGGAGTAATCTTATATTTTTCCTAATGCTGAGACATGGACTTTATATTCTCTCTATAGAGACGTCGTGACCAGTCTTCTTCATTGCTAATATTCTCCTTATGGAAGGGATCCAGATTCTCATCTCTTTCAACCCTTCGACTCTCCAAATCTCGGTCCAAAGTAATCCCCCCTAGGTCCCGTCATCAAATTTTGCATGCCTCTGTTGAAGGCGATGGCTCTCCAGCTATATCTCATCTCGAGTAGGGTCTGGCATGTATCTCTTTGGTGGCATAACTAGTTTTTAGATATGGGTAGGTGGAAGGAGGCAAAAAAAATTTGATTTAGGGTTGCTGATTTTAAAAAAGTCAACAAGCGAAACTTAGGGTTAGGTCAAATTTTGCATATGTTTTGGGGATATGAAAGAATATTTTTGGGTGAAAGTTGCTTCCGTAGGGGCAGATGCTAGGAAAACCTAAGATAGAACTAGGGTTAAAATACTAGAGTTAACCCAAACAACAATAGGAAAACAAATATTATTGCTTAAAGCAAATAAGTGGTGACATTTAAGCACACTTGAAAGGGAAAATACAACACAAGACACCTCAGAATCAAAAATAGCAAAATGCATAGAAATAATCAAGCTGGGGTGGAATATTGGGGGTGGTGGTAATCGACGAGGATTTGGCCATCCGATGAAGTAGCAAGGAGTGGGTGAAGGTAGAAAGGCGCGGCGCGACAGCGAAAGGTGTGGAAGGCGAAAGCGAAGGGGAGGATTTACAACAAGGGCAGCAAACTGGAAAGAGCGGAATGGATGGCTGGGAAGCTGAAACAACAGAAAACAGTAGTTTATAGGCGGCTACAGTGAGGGGAATGCCGGTGGAAGCAACGGGGGATGTGGATAACTGCAGGACAGCATGAGGAAGGTTGCCAGGGTGGTGACAGCGAGGAAAGGTGGGTGAATTGAAAAAAGCAAGGTGTGGCTGCATAAATGGAGGGTGATTGGGAGAAAGAATGTGGAAAATGATAGGGAAGATAAACACCGCCTCAGAGAAGAGATACGGTAAGAGTACCACCCAAACCCTCGGATACAGTCCTCAAAAGGAGAAACAGATGTCAGTGTCTGTCCTGACAAAAATCTGAGCTAAAACTGAATTTTAAATTCTTATACGACACATATATAGAAAGGACAAAAGGATGAAAGAATAATATAAAAAAAAGCATAAAAAAGAAAAACAAGACTGTTTCGGCCGTCTCCTGCAATTGTAAAATCCAGCGGTACAGTAGTAGTTATAGTAAAAATCCGTAATAAGCTCCCGTGTTAGGTTCGCGGGATCAATCTTTTCCTTGAGCTTTGATTGTTGTTCGATTTCGTTCATGAGATCTCCAGAGCAATCCAAAGTTGTATCAATCTTTCTGCTGCTATGTATAAAGCAATTCATTGCAAATATTAGGAATTAGTTACACCCACTTGACTAGATAGTGCCAAATCCTCGACAGAATTACAGAGTGGTGCTTTAGCAAGAATCAAAGATGGATTATTCAAGGCTCAAAAATAGAAAACTTATGGCTCTTCTTGATAAATCCTTTTCCTGTGAAGGAGAGGACGGTCCTACAAGGATTTTCTGCTGCAATGAGAGGAGGTATAGTATTTATTTATCCAAGAGAAGTGTACTTGAAACAAGTCAATAAACAATTTTTGCTCAAAATAGTAAGAAGTGGTATGCATTATCTCAGCCTTTATTTACTTGCTTGCTTAACTTATTCCACTGTAAATTCAAGTCCTACACATGAATACAACTTCTAGCAATGCAGTTAACTTTTTATAGCATACTATAGAGTTGAATTAAATAACTTGTTACTTAATCTTTTCTCAGTCGCGCTCCAAGCACCTTTTCATCTATCACCAAAATCACACATTTGTGTACAATGAAGTCTTTAAATATGTTTTGCTTATTATAAGGGGGTGTTGGAATAGGTTGGAAAAACTCTAGGGGTTGTGTACCAATTAGAATAGATAACAAACAAAAGGACAATGGAAGTAAATTGTATGCACCCATAATCATGCCAGAAATTAGAAAGTTATGCTACGAAGATTACTAAACTGACAAGAACAAGTACAGAATCGGTGAAAAAAAAAACTAAAAAAAGCCTTTTGTTACTCAGACCAAGCATTCCAAATACAATTTGTTAATAAAATGTGAACTTGATAATAACCTGATGGAATAGAAGTTGAAGCAGGCCCTGGAACAGCAGCAGGAGCAGCAGCCGTATCCAGTTTCACAATGCCTTGGTTACTTGTCATATTTCCAATCAAAGGATGACTTAAAGCAGCTCTGCCGTCCATAAAATTCTCAGAGATCAAAACAGTAAAATGAGAGTTCTTAACATTATCAGCAGTTGGATCTGCAGCCCGAGAATTGCGCCTTCCCTGCACCATTAGATAAAAATTGCATATATGAACTTTTGTTTTTACTGCTTTTGTCTAATAATCAGCATCAACATCTTTAACCTTATCCTAAGTTGTTAGTTTCATGAGTCCTCATTTTCCATTCTTCATATTGAGTGTTTTAAACTTATTATTGATAAATCATGTTGAGCTAATTTCATTCATGAAACCATAGGTTTGCCCCTTCTTCCTAATTCATTGACATTGGTTTATCTACGCATCTAATTTATGCATTTCAGCCCTTTGTTATATACGTCCAAATCACCTAATGTCTATAGTTAATTATCTTATCTTCAATTAATGCCGCTCCAATTGTTCCTCTAGAGTATTTTTTTTTATTATTATTATTGCTAACTTTGCAAAACATACATCTTAACGTTATCTTATGCTACAGCTAAATTTAGATGTCAACAAATTTTTGTCGCAACACTCAAATTCACAAAACATCAAAGACTTCAGAACCTTAGAAAATCAACATTTAAGTCTCTCAAATATCCTCTCTTATATCATAATACTTCTAAGACACTTTCTCATTTCATCCTAACATCAAAAAGATAGAACCTCGTCAATATTCTTATTATTCATATAATAGATCCAAGATACTTAAGCCCATCATACATAAAAAATCACATTATCTTCTACTTATATTAGGTAATGGTTCTTAAAATTACATTCATTAAAATTATAGAAGATTTATATAAATACCACTCAATTCTTACAGATTTACATACTTAACACCCAAACTTAAATTTTTAGATACATACAACCTTACCAGCAGCCTAGGAAAAGATGTATTTCACTTTCTAAAAGTCAAAATGGTAGTCTTTTTAATGTGATATGAATGATTTGAACGTAAATGTTAAAAAACAAAGTTTAAGTGTAAGATAAGTAAATCCATAGGAATTAGGTGGTATGCATGTAAATGCCCCTAAAATTATATATCATGTAACGAGTCCCTCCTTCCCTACCTCTTGTCCGCAGTGGTGCCCACTCTCTCCAATCATGGAAGAGAGCTTAAGAAACACAGATCAATGCCTTCTATCAATCAATCAATTTTTCTATGGACAACAGATTACAATTTGTGTGCTTTCCTTTAAAGTCGTTGAGCCCTTCTTAATTTTATAAACTTATCCTCTAATAAAAATCCAATAAAAATTATGTAAAGCTTTTTCCATTGCTTTATTTTTATGCATGATATCATAAAATGGTTATAGTTTTCTTCCAATCCTTATTTTCTTTCTCTAACGTTAGGATTACCTAATTTCAATATTATTCCCCTTACCAGATTCTCCTTCTTAAGCCTCCCCTCTTATAAAAAAAAAAAAGCAATAAATATTCTGGAGAGGTTTTTTTCCATTGCTTTATTTTATGGATGTAACCATAGCAAGGTTATGATTTTCTTTCAATGTTTAGTAATTTTCTCTAAAGTGAGGATTTCTTACTTTCAGTATTATTCCTCTTATCAGATTCTCCTTCTACTCATTGTGAATAGGTTCTTTAGCTTCCTTTTAAAAGAATTGATCATAATTAGTGGTGAAAACAGCACAATGAAAGAACCCTAGAATAGCCAGCATCATATCACTTAAAATAGTAAAAATTTCCTTAAATTATCTCAAATAGTAAAGGTCTTTATGAAAGGAAAACGAAAGCTCCAACATCTTGTGGATCAACCAACAGAGCCTAAAGACATAATTTTGCACTTTGCAAAGAAATTAATTCAATCGTCATGACATGGTTGTAGAACACTATGATACTGAAGATAAGTAGCCTAAGGATTTGAAGTTTGTACTTCGCGAAGGAGCGGATTTGATGAACATGATATGGTTGAAGAACAATATACTACCGAAGATCAGTGGATCACTACAGAAGAGATTTAAGATATATATAAACAAACAAATTCAAAAGTTGTTGCACTTAACTATTAAATCAAGGCAAAGCACACCCCTATCAAATAAGGTAACATCCCTGTCATTGAATACTTTAATGTCATGAAAGATTACTAATTGAAGTTAGACTACTATCAACATCTCAAGGGTCATTGTTTGAGAATGTAGTGATCCTAAAATAATTTGTGGAACGAGAAAGAATTTGAGTTTTTGGTAGGACACAACAACGTATTTGAGCAAAACAAAATCCAAATTTAAAAAAGCAAAAATGTTCATTCATTGAAAATATTTTCTCGTATGAGACTAAAAACAGAAGAATGATGTAATCATCAATAGTTTGTGTTGACTTCATTTTCGAGTGAGGTCTTTACTTCTTTCCTTAGAGCCTAGGGTCTAGCCTTAGATGTTCCTTGTTGACCCTTTTAGAGGACTAGTCCTAGGACCCACACCGCTTAGAAAATTAAAGCCACTCCTTTACTCCTTCGAGTCTGATACGAGCGGTTCTGAATTCTCGGCATTTTTGCTGAGTTCATTAGAACCGACATATGAAACTCAAGATAAGATCCTACATGAGTAGGAGCAGCCCCTAGGGAAATCCTTAATAACTCGAGCACTCGCGGACGCCACAATTTTCGCAACCACTAAACCACGCACGACATTAACTTGAACTAAACTGACCTTCAACGAGCTTGTCCGGACGACCCCGGATGACAAAATAGACCGCATAAGCGCGTCTGAAACGTCGATTTTACCTGAAAAAACTCTCAAATTGGTATGGTTTCGCGCGCAGGTAAATGGCACCGAAATTGATGCACGTGCTTATTTAAATAAAAGGTACAAGTCCAGGCACAGGCCAGGTTCAATACGAGTTGGAAATGGGTTGAACACAAGCTAAATAATTTCAAATTTCAAATTTTTAAAATTTCAAAAGAGTCATTTAATCCCACCATAATTGAATTCATTTAGAAATTATTATTAGCCAAATTTTACTCTCCCCCATACATTAAAGTTAATCAATTCTCTGCCCAATGTAGCGTAACAAAATTTTTGGAATTCCCGGGATACAAATCCCGCTCCGCTTGTCTCCTCCTTGATTCGGCCCCCTTTCTTCCCCCGCTCACCTCCTCTCTTCTGCATCGAAACCCTTACATGCTTGGTTGCCCCCTCTCACGAGCTCCTCCTCTGCGCCAAGGACCTCCGCTTGCCTCTCCTCTACGTCGAGGACTCCGTTCGACTCCATCAAAACCCTCGATTGGCATACGAGCTCTTCTCCTCCTGCTTCACCTTCTCATCCCACTGAAGCCCTCGCCTCCCTGGATCGAAGCCCTAGTCGACCTCCTTTTCTTCCTCGCTACTCCCGTTCCTCCTCGTTCTCCAGCCGAAATAAAAATTTTTTTTCTGCTTTGGTATGTGTCTGTCTATGCCAGCTTTCCTCATTTTGTTTGGTTTTAACTTTCCATTTGGTTAAATTGCGAGATTTGCATCCTATAACAGAGGTATGTTGCTTTTAGTGCCTATGTATTTATTTACATGACCTACATTTGTGATCTTTTGGTATGTCGTGAAGGATATGGGTGTTATAAACGTGACATTTTCGAATGTTAGATACACAAATACATAAGAATTGGGTGTTCGCTCTGCGAAAGACAAATTTGAGGGTTATAACTATTTGATGGCATTTGTCCTCAGTCGTGCTTTTCTTTTCTTTTAAGGGACATTTTAGTTGTGGCTCTCAGATCTTTTTTTGGAAGCTTTTTCATATAAGTATTTTGTGGAGCTGATTAATAAAGTTGTTGCTGAGTTGCAAGGCATTTGCATGCTTACCATCCAAATTTCCACGCTTACATACATACCACTCAATTCATATATGTTTGTATATCTAGCACCTAGATTTTGTCTCTTTATGTTCATACCACCAACTCCTTATATATATCTACACGTATAACACGTAAATCTCATTTTTACTACATATAAGTCATATCAACACCTTTCTTCACAAGAACTCTCAAAAGGATATCTCTTTGAACTATATCGTAATCTTATTCTAAATCAATAAAAACCATATGTAAATCCTCCTTATTATCTCTAAACTTCTCCATCAAACCTCTCAATAAATGTATAGGTCCCATAGTTGACCTGTCCGGCATAAATCCAAATTGATTATGAGAAATTTTAGTAATACGTTTTAATATATGTTCAATTACTCTCCCATAATTTTAATATATGACACATCAACTCAATTCCTCTATAATTTACATTTTATTGCGCATCCCCTTTATTCTTAAAAAATGGGACAAAAATACTCTTCGTCTACTCCTTAAGCATCTTCTTAGTTTTTAAAATAATATTAAAGAATTTAGTAAGTCAAGAACCTCCCAAATCTCCTAAATATTTCCACATTTCAATTGGAATATCATCAGGTCCTACTGACTTTCCACCTTTGGTTTTCTTTCTTTAAAGCCTCCTCTTAAAGCCTCCTCAACTTCTTTACTAATGTGACGGTAAAAAAGAAATATTTTATTATTATTAACCATATTAAGATCACTAAGTTCAATCGTATTTTCCGAAACTTCATTAAAAAGTTTATCAAAATAACTCACCCACCTATTTTGAACATCTTTTCTAAGAAAAACATTTTTTTATTTTCACCTTTAATATACTTTACTTGAGTTAAATCTTTACTTTTCTTTTTCCTTTGTTTGGCTAGTTTATACATATATTTTTCACCTTCCCTAATATCTAATATACTATAAAATTCACTAAAAGCAGATATTTTAGCGTAACAGATTATTCTCTTAGACTCTCTACAGGCCGTTTGATATTTTTCCCAATTCGCTAAGCTTTTACATTTAAACTAATTTTTATAACATAACTTATTATATTTTATCTTTTCTTGCATATTATTATTGCAACACCAGCTTTTTTTATAAAATTTTGCAACACCAACTTTTTTTATAGAATTTTTTTTTCTTTTGATTCTTCAAATACAATTTTTGTCACTTGTTTAACAGTGTTTTTTACTCCATCCCAAATAGAATTTGCATCTTCATGAACATCTCAAATTTTAAAATGTTGAATTTTACTAATAAAAATAATTTTATTTGTATCTTTTCTGTACCCCATCTAATTCTACGATGATGATTCCTAGTATTCTTTATTTTACAACTCTTCATCTAACAACCTAGAACTACTAATCGGTGTTGAGTACTTAAATCCTCACTTGGAATGACCTTACAATCTTTACATTCTCAACGATCTCTTTTTCTCATAAGAAAATAATCAATTTGTATTTTATTAGATTCATTCTTATAAGTAATAATATGTTCATCTCATTTCTTGAATAAAGTATTAGCAATAACAAAATTATACGCAAAAGCAAAAATTTAATATACATTTGTATTTTATTAGATTCATTCTTATAAGTAATAATATGTTTATCTCATTTCTTGAATAAAGTATTATCAATAACAAAATTATACGCAAAAGCAAAAATTTAATATAGCTCTACCTTCTTCATTAATCACTTCAAAGTCATAGTCACTATGAATATTTTTAAAATCTTCTACCACTCTACCGACATATCCATTTAAATCTCCTCCAAAAAAAATTATTTCTTCAAGAGGTATCATTTGTATTAAATCTTCTAAGTCATTCCTGAATTTATCTTTAGAACCTATATCTAAACCTACTTGATAAGCATAAGCACTTAAAATGTTAAAAATCTTACTATCAATAATAATCTAAAGGGCTATAATTATATCTCCAACTCCATTAATTTTTACAACATTATCTTTCATTCTTCTCTATAATTACTCCTACATCATTTGTAGTGTGATTTTTACCTAAAAACTAAAGTTTAAAATCCAAGTTATCAATCTCCTTAGTCTTTTCTTCAACTCATTCAATTTCTTGAACACATACGATGTTTATCTTTCTATGAATCATTATATCAACTAATTTCATTAATTTACCAGTGAAAGTATCTATATTTCAGGATTCTATCCTAATATTAATTTATGAACTAACTTATTTACCTACAGCCGTTCGTAATGTGAGAACCCTTGCTTATTTGACACTACACCCGGGCGCCAGTGTAGTGGTCCTTGCACGCTTTTCATTGTATTCAGACCATACAATGCACATTCACGTGAATGGCGAGATTCAAACGAGAAAGGCTTACGGTGGATACCTAGGCACCCAGAGACGAGAAAGGGCGTAGCAAGCGACGAAATGCTTCGAAGAGTTGAAAATAAGCATAGATCCGGAGATTCTTGAATAGGTCAATCTTTCGAACTGTTGTTGAATCCATGAGCAGGCAAGAGACAACCTGGCGAACCGAAACATCTTAGTAGCCAGAGGAAAAGAAAGCAAAAGTGATTGCAGTAGTAGCGGCGAGCAAAATGGAAGCAGCCTAAACTGTGAAAATGGGGTTGTGGGAGAGCAACACAAGCGTCATGCTGCTAGGCGAAGCGGGGGAGTGTTGCACCCTAAGATGGCGAAAGTCCAATGGTCCAAAGCATCACTAGCTTACGCTCTGACCCAAATAGCATGGGGCATGTAGAATCTCGTGTGAATCAACAAGGATCACCTTGCAAGGCTAAATACTCCTGAGTGATCGATAGCGAAGTAGTACTGTGTGGGAAAAGTGAAAAGAAGCCCCATCGGGGAGTGAAATAGAGCATGAAACCGTGAACTCCTAAGCAGTGGGAGGAGAATGTGATCCCTAATCGTGTTTGTTGAAAAATGAGCAGGCGACCCATCGACAGTGGCTTGGTTAAGGGAATCAACCGTAGTTGTAGTGAAAGCGAGTCTTCATAGGACGATTGATAACATGGAAGCAAAGTGATGTACAGTCTAATAAATCCAATAGTATGCATATACTTTTAAAATAGGTGTATGTGAAAAGAAATGGAAGAATAAGCTTTTTCAGAGGCATTTTAAGTCAAATGTGAGGAATTATTAAATGAATAACTGCTTTATTAACTAGTTTAAAAATAAATATTTCATTCATATCTTGCATTTTGAAAGTTTGAAATATGTTTCACAAATGGAAGAAAAATATATGACTTGTGAAATAACATTTTAAAATATTTTTAATTGATTTCAAATGAAAAGTAAAAGATCAAGTTATAGAGGATTACGCTCAGATGGTACTGGCATGAGATGTGATTTACCTGTGCACGATAAATGAAATTGTAAATGTATACATTTGAGTGCATCATTTTTTGAGATACCTTCGGGTATAATTTTTAGAATGCATTCTGATATATTTTTTAAGATACATTCGGGTATGACGGTAATCCTGATATAACTCTTAAAAGGGTTAAAAATGAGAAAATTGAAACAGAATGAATAAAAAAAAATGTAAAAATTGACAGTTTTATAAAGTAATGAACTACATTTCTTTTGGTCAATCATGCATAGCATTGACATAATAATTTAATCCATATTAAGATTATAATCGTTCACTAAGTCAAACTTACTATTGAAATTAATAGTATCTTTCAGGAAAAGAAAAGCTGATAGGTAACATATTATGTTTTGTTTGTACTCTCTTTTTATACTTTGTTTGGATGGTATTGTTGTGTGGATTTAGATATTTCATGTGTAGATATTTCTTTTATTGTTGGATGATTTAACTTTCCGTATATGTATTTGTTAATCATTAATAGCTCTTTCATAAGCATCAGGCCTTAAATTGATTTAGGATGATTTTTTAGACTGAAAGTTGGAGTCTTCTTTCCTTTTCCCTTTCAAATTTGAGATATTTACAAACCCTAAGTTTAGATTCAAGTTTAGTACTGCAAATTTATTTTGGGCTTTGTTTGGAAATCAAAATTAGAAAAGCTAAAAGTTAAGAGTAAAAGAGAAGTATCAACAAATAAATATCACATGTAAAATACTTTAAAGTTTTTCTTTAACCTATGTACAAATAATATGTTTCTATTAAAATTTTTATATGAAAGTTCTAAACCCTATGTTTAGCTATAGAAAAATTATCTTTGAATTAATTAGAGCTACTATAAGGAGAATTAAAATAATGATGAACTAATATTGTGTTATTGGAAGAAGAAAAAGGAGGATATATGTCTATTAAATTATGAATATGCTATTGAACTTGAAATGTAGCTTTGTACCAAGATTATCCCCTAAAATGCTCTAGAAATACTCAAAATCTTCACATCTCAATCGGAGGTGATAGTTCTAAACACATAATGTAGGTGAACTGTTTCTCTAAAGTACAAGTCCATGATGTGTGAAGCATTTATTGTCACATGGCAAGGTACAAAATGTCATCTTGAAGAAGAGGTCTAATATTATCATAACTGAATCATTGCTTCATTAGGTCTAGGGGAGATTCAAAATGAATTCCATGCTCATATCCATCCAAGGTCACTTTGTAACAGGTAGGGGATCAAATAGACATGTAACTTCTGGTGCTTGGCTAAGTGACAAGCCTAGAACAGTCTAATATTTCTCTCTATATCTTGAACCAATCTAAACCAATAGGAATTCTCTAAATAAGAAAAAATTATTGTACCTGCCAAAGTGCCCCAACATCTCTCCATCATGGCACTCCTATAAGATAGTTTCCCTGAATGAACTACTAAGAATGCACAACCAATTTCGAAAGAACAAATAACCATTAAATCTATGATATTGTTCATACTGTTTCCCTTGATGTGTCTAAATCTCCTAAAATTCTCCATCAATTATATATCAATCATTTAAAACTTTAAATCGAATACCTTTTACACATAGTAGTGATCAATAAATGGAGGCAACTCAATGCATCGGCAATCTTATTCTATTTCCCTACTTTGAGTTTGAGTACAATATAAAATGAAGAAAAAGACTCCACCCAAAAAGCATATATGTCACTTAGCATGTTTTGGCTATTTAGGAGTCTCAAGGCTTCATGATCAGTGTAATTGCAAATAGTGACTCCAGTGATAGAGAGCTCTTACAATAACACAAAACTCTTTGTCAAAGAAAAAGAATTTTCTCCTAGAATAATTCAATTTTTCATCAAATAAAGCAATAGGATGTCCTTATTCATTCAACACATTTCCAATCCCCATATCAGAGGAGCCACACTCCACCTCGAAACTTGAATAAAATCTTGAAGAGCTGAGACCACAACCTGAGTAACATGTTTTCTCAAAGCTTCATAAGTCGTATGTGTGTTATCTGACCAACTGAATTTGACTTGAAAGGCTCCATCAAAGGCGCGGCTATAGAGTTTCCTAATTAGTCTCATATAAAAAAATAGTCCATGAAACTAGCATACTGAGTAAAAATATTGTGAGCTAGGCAAGACCACAATTGCCTCTTCACTAAGTCCATTTCAAAATCAATAGCTAAAATAATATGCCCAAAAAAACACATTTGCAGTGTCAAAAAAAAACACTTTTTCAGGTGATCATACTATGATTTTGTTCGCATAGCTAGAAAAACATGTCATATATGCTACTAATACTCTTTTAAACAGTTATACTCCTGAATGTCATCAAAATACACAATCATAAATTTTTCATAAAGCATCAACATCATGAACGTGTTCAATACATTGGGCAAGCCAAAGGGCATCATATTCTACTCATACAATCAATTCCACCTTTTGAAAGCGGTCTTCCACTTATCTCCCAGTCCCATTTAGATCTAGTGATAACCACTAAGCAAATTAATCTTACGAAAAATGTTGGCTCAATGTAACTAATCCAATAGATCATCCAATCATGGAATTAAAAATTGATATTCGACTGTGATTTTATTAATTACCAAGCTATCAATACCCATGCGGAGAGATCCATCCTTCTTCAATACAATTAGAGCTAGAACCGCGCACAAGATAATCTCAAAAATCAAGCATCTAACCATCAAGTCTATGGCAAACTTTTGTAACTCCTCGCACTCATCCGGCCGCATTCAGTAAGTAGGTTGATTTGAAAGAATTGATGCTATAATGAAATCTATGGCATGTTAATCATGTCTCGGTATTAGAAACCTAAGAGGTTGATAGTCGATCAGAACATCCTAAAACTCTCTCAAAATGAGCTGTACTATTTCAGGTATGGGCATCTCAGACTCGTTGTCTTATTGGACCAGCAATTTTAGTCTGATTGGTGCTTCTCTCAATGTCAGCAGAAATATGGCTCGTCACTATCATCTCAAACTTTGTACGAATGTAATTTACTTCAAACTCCTTTCAATATATAAGTACGATGCACTTACCATCATTGGCAAATGAACAGGTGTTCTTTCAGTCGTTAAGACACGTGCACCAGCAGTCCTGCGAAAGATAGCCCAAAATAATATGACACATCCATAGATACCACATCACACCACATCTTGATATGAAACTTCTCTATAATAGAGAAGTCCCCTAGGGATCCTCTATTAACTATGAGCTTGTTCCATTTCTTCAAACAAAAATAAGGAATAAGGCTTGGGGCACTTCTGTGCGGAAGGGCTCAACTTGTCTGTTGATAGTACTTTAAAGGACGGCCCAAAATGATATGATACATACATAGATACCACATCACATCACATCTAATCCTGAAACTTCTCTCCATTAAATACTCAACTGCACATCTTCTATCAACTATGATTTTATTCCCTTTCATCAATCAAAATAAGGAATAGCGTTTGGTGAGCTTTTGTGTAGCAAGGCTCAAATTATCTAACATTCAGATAGACACCACGTTTTCACAAGTATTTATGTTGATGATAAGAATGCAATATTTTCCATTCGCGGTTCAAAGGGAAAGAAAAATAATGTGTCGAAACCATTATTGCTCTTTTGTGGGCTAAGTTTGAAAACATGAAGAACCACTAGCATCTCTCCCTTATCGTATAGAAATTGACACTCCACATCTTCACTTTCTCATGTATCCCCGGTGTGACTGTCTATTTATTCCACTTCTCCCTACTTTGTGAAAGAGATCACTCTTCTATTGGGACAATCAAATATTATATGCCCAAAACCATGCTAGAAAGAACTTGGAAGTGTTGGATCCCCCACCTTCTCTCAAGTTTGGGCTGATCTTTCCTCGCATGGAGTTGATTTGGTTTCTTTGGTAGGTGTACTCTTATTGCTTAACCCCATGGTCGAGCCCTACTTGTAGGTTTAATGGTTTCATAAGAAGATGTTGCTTATCCACCATTAAGGCTAGGGTTTGTACGTCAAATAAGGACCAATATGATTACAACTGCATCACATTACTAATACTTGGCCTCAGCAATTTAAGCTACCTCATCATTGTTCTTCTCTAGCTTCACTAACTCACATCTCAACATACGTTGATTAACTTCAGCCATATACCCTTCATCAGGAAAATCACTCTAGTATAGGTTTCTGGAGTTTTTGAAACATGTCATGCTAGTAATATGGGAGTGGATATTTACGATACATCTATATTTTCATATTAAACGATGTGATCATCATACTCTTCCCTTCCCAACATAAAGACATTTTAGATCATGTCCCCACAAGGAAACGTTCATTCTAAGTTTGATGATTGTTAATTTGACTCTCTTATCTTAGAAACATCCCTAACTATATTCAAAAAACTAATACAATGTTTAGAGTCAATCAATGAATTCATTCGACCAGAAGCGTATATAAAAATCCAACAAATTAGTCCACCAATGTTTAGAGTCAATCAATGAATTCATTCGACTAGAAGCGTATATAAAAATCCAACAAATTAGTCCACCCAAAAATCATTGCTTCTTATCTGATGTTCAATGTCAAATCATCCGGGAATCAGTTCTTCATCATTGGAAACTTCCCGATATAAGGAGTTAACTTCTCTTAATCTGACGAGCACTATTATGGCTAAGAGTGATCTCTAAGAGTTATCTCCTCCCAAATGCGACAAAATTTTTTTAGTTAGAGAATCTCCCTTTGCATATCTTTCATTGTATTCTTCTAGCCATCTCTTATACAATTTCTCCTCGGCGGCATGGTATCTCTTTTCCCAATTAGATAGAGAGCAATTTAGAGCTAGGGAGGGAGAACAAGGTCAGGGTTAGGAAATTTGATTCAGTAGATGAATTAGGTTATCTAAATTTCAAGTTTATGAGTGGAAAAAAGACCAAAAAATTCATTAAAGATTTAGGTTTTAGATAATTCCAATACCAAATTACACTGATCTAGGGTTGGTAAATGGTACGAAATGATCAAAAGAAAAGTTAAGTTACAAGATACGAAATGAGGCTGAAAAGATGATAATTATAGGTTAATTGTAGCAATCGGCAACTGGACAGCAAACTGAAATACGAAAACTGTAACTTTGTGGAAAAATTGGTGTCATAAGGGGTCTTTGAACGTCCAGAAGAGATCGCGGCCCAAATCTAATTTGTTTGCGAGCACATCACTGAGAAAGACCAATGATATAGCACTCTATCAAAAAAAATTAAAAATAAAAAATAAAAAAGAGAGATAACAATATCTATTGTATAAATCAAAACTTCAAAGTATCAAGCCTGATTTTAAGCAATATACTTATGCTAAGACGCGAATTAAAATCAAATCATAAATCAAAATAAGGTAAACAATGACCCATAGAACCGGTGGTCTAACAACATGCAAAAGTTTGTCAGCTTAGTTTCCCACAGGACGGAAAATCCCATCCTGCATATGTTTTGTGCCCATCCCACCTAACAAAATGTGACAGCATCAACGAGTCTTCCAAATAACGTGGGTATTTATAGTAATGAAATTTGTTTGCTTAAAATTTAATATGTTATCTTGATGCAGACACTTGTATGTAGCAATTAATGTTTCTATTAGTAAAAATTGTGAGTTAAAAGTTGTCTTTATGTTTTCATAAATTGCAAGGTTCTCTCATATTAATGTAAGAGTTATGAAACATTTTCACGCATCGATGCCTAATGACCACTACATAAGATAATTAAATAAAAAATAATAAACAATTGTATGATGAAAGAAATGCAAGATGTGTATAATACAAATAAATGATTGAAGGACTATGCGGAATGGGATCCATGCTTATGATACTAGCCATGGAATCAAATGTATATGTGCACGAAATGAAAATAGAACATGCTACATAACATCTGAGACCTGAAACCGTAAACAATGAAATGGGTGTCTTTATGGTAAACATTTATGCAGTGACACCTGTAACAAAGAACAAATATATTATATGATAAAATAAAATAAATTATGAAAATTGTAATATGAAAAGTAAGACAAATGTTATTGTACTTTACTTTTCATAATAATTTGGTCTCTAAAATTTGCTCGCGCACATTAATTCTAATTTTTTAAATTACTATAGTTCGAAAACATATCTAATTACTGATTTTTCACTCACAAAATAGAAAATGATAAATTTTAGTTAAACTTCATAAAGTTGAACAGATGACAAAAATGATTTTGTGAGCCCAGAGTGATAGATAATGAGAAAAGTTTTTTTTTATATTAGTTGTAAATTTGAAAAAAAAAATTATTAAATTTAGGTGTACTTAAGTTTAAAACTTTTTTGATATTGGCTCAGTTATAAAACAACAAAAAAATCCTATAAATTTCTAGAATATTGTAATTAAGTAAAATTTTTCATCGGACCGTCAATTTCCGCCTTAATAACCCAAACTTTCGACCCAGATCAGTCAATTTCCGTCTTTATAAACCCAAGCTTTTGACCCAGATCATGAAAGTAATCTCCACAAATTGTAGATAGCATTACAACTCCTCTCTTTCTTTTCATCTCCCATGCCCAACCCGATATAAACTAACTGTCGGTAATCCCCCATCAACAATAAAAACTGCGTACAAGGATCTTGTTAGAATGTACAAAACAGCTCAAGTTACCCACCTCTCTCTCTCTCGCTCTCTCTCTCTCTCTAAATGAAACTTATCTCTATTTAACAAAAATGAAAAATAAAAAAAAGGTTGTGTGTTCGCCTCACAAATTTCATATTATTCAACATAATGCACTAGGGTATAAAAATGCAACACCTTAAAAACCCCTAAAATCTCAATTGTAGCTCATTTTGGCTGATGAGTGAACCTCTTCTTAGAACCCTAATTTAACATTATGCAATATGATGAAAATTTTGCATTAAGGCTTACGCCCCATTGGATTCAACATGTGGCTTACGCCTCAAATAATACGAGACCCTCCTCGAGACAATTCTCGCTCAATTGATGAGGCGTGCATGATTAGATCAAGAAATTTTCTTAAAATAAATATAAGTAGAAAAACACAAATATTTCTCACTTACCCGTATAATATACAATTGAGGATGTAATTAAGTTGGTACTATCATGCGTGCTAGAAAATTCGCTGCGGTAAAGTAATGGATTATTGTCTTAGCGTTGCGCGAGGATTCAGCACACACATCAGTTTGATGCCGTCTGTGAGAAAGTTTCAATCTCACAATAAAAGTATTTACGGGGTTTACTGCATGACCACCAGTCACAATGTTCGTGATAACGGAGCATCCCGCTCCAACAGCCATCATTCCAGGGAGCACTCGCGAAGCCAAGGGCGGCATGCTTCTTCATCTTCCCGCCTTGGAAGATGCTATGCTGCCAACGAAGGTGTTTCGGGTTCTTCCATAGAAGATCGAATGCGTAGAATGGAGGAGTCTCAACTAAAGATCCTACAGCTTCTACGCGGGGCTCAACAGTCGTTGCCTACACCATTAAATCCATGACGTACAAGAAACATACCGCTCGGAGGAACTTGTACCGGCCAGCCTCCTCAAGGAACAATTCCTCTGTCGGGTCATGATGTTGACCTCCTAGATACCGCAAGTTCCACTCATCCTTCTCGTGCAGCTCACCCGACATCGCCACATCTTCCTGTCATTCGTAACAAACTACGACGCTTCGTCCGGGAAAAGTCCCCCTAGAAAAAAAGGCTCGCTTCTATGTTCACTGTAACATCCATGAATCTTCTCCCTTAGCAGAAGCGGTCCTCCAATACTCCATCCCAACAGGCTTCAAGCTTCCGAACATCGATACATATGAAGGGATAACCGACTTTTACGAACATATTGATCATTATCGAACCATCATGCACATTCAGCGTGCCTCTGGTGGGCTTCTGTGTCAAGTGTTCCCGGCTACTCTTAAAGGACAAGCTTGAACCTGGTTCTACTCTCTGTCAGAGGGCACTGTAAACACCTTTAATGAGCTTGTCAAACTGTTCGCAGAGCAGTTCATCGCAAATCGAACGATCATCAAGAATTCATCTCATCTCTCGGGAATTCGTCAAAGTGAAGGAGTCTCTTAAAAACTACTTCTGCAAGTTTTCTGCTGAAGCACATCAGATCCCGGGGGAGGATCTAGAGTTACTAAGGGGAGTCTTCCTTGGGGGGCTCCGCCTAGGATCTTTTTACTTATCACTGATGTGGGAGACAGTTCGTTCTTATGCCGGTCTTATCCATTGTGTTGAGGCCCAAATCACTGCGTATGAGGCCATCAACGCACATAAAGAGCAGTTCGAGAAATTTGGGGAAAAACGCAAATTTGGCACTAGAGATAATAATCAATCTTCGCAACGGAGAAAGTCTGAACAACAGAAGAATCGCGACCTCCTTCCTCAACCTGCAAGAATCGCGACCTCCGACCTCCTTCCTCAACCTGCAGGCCAACGAACTGAATATCTATTCAAGAAAGAGTATACACCGCTCAATACGTCACGTGCTAACATCTTGATGGTCATCAAAGATGAGCAAGTTGTTAATTGTTAAGTGGCCTCACCCAAAACCTAACTCGGAAAATCAAGAACAATACTGTCATTTTCATCGAAGTGTGGTCATTCCACTGAGGCATGTAAGCTCCTTAGGGAAGAAATTGAAAGGTTGATCCAACAAGAATATTTTGGTCAATTTATACAAAACAAACTAGCT
This sequence comes from Phalaenopsis equestris, assembly GCF_001263595.1. Lineage (NCBI taxonomy): Eukaryota > Viridiplantae > Streptophyta > Magnoliopsida > Asparagales > Orchidaceae > Phalaenopsis > Phalaenopsis equestris. The sequence goes on from NW_018219004.1 coordinate 268,813, forward strand.
GGTAGCGATAATGCTCATACTGGGGGGCAACAAACACAAAGACAACAGCATGGGAGTCACCCAGTCGTGGGCAAAATTCAAACAATTGTAGGAGGCTCGTTGTTAAATGATCAAGTCCTTGTCACCATACCTGGTGAACCAATGCAGAAGAAATTGCGCCTCGAGCCTATAAATTTTGATGATTCTGATTTGGAAGGAGTTCGAGTCCCCCACCAAGATCCTCTCGTCATTAGCACAGGAATTGGAGAGTCCTGTTATAAGGTAAAGAGAATCCTGATCGACAATGGGAGCTCTGTCAATGTCTTGTTCTATTCAACTTTCCTTAGTTTGGGATAGACAAGAGAAAGACTTTAACCTGCCTCGGGACCATTATATGGTTTTGATAATCGGCCAGTGAGGGTCGAGGGAACAGTAAATCTCTCTGTTGTCTTGGGAGATTTTTCTCGACAGATAACGCACTCACTCCAGTTTATTGTTTTCAAATCAGAATCGGCATATAACGCCATATTCGGGAGACCACTACAATCAATATTTGGCATCATGACTTCTGTAACACACTTAAAGATCAAGTTTCCAACCCCAGTAGGGATCGGCGTCATGCGAGGTGATCAACAGACGGCACAATCATGCTACTTCAAACAAGCTCAGTCACGCCCATCAATGACACTTAGCATTGAGAACTTTGATCTTCGAGATGAAGATGTATCTCAACGGACTTCTCCTCTGGAAGACTTAGTTCACATCTCACTCTCTAACGAACATCCCTTGAGAATAATGCAGCTTGGTTCCCTACTCTCCAATGAGCAAAAGTCGGAGTATGTAGATCTCCTCCAAAGGAACCAAGATATTTTTGCATGAACCCCGGCCGACATGCCTGGGGTTAACCTTGAAATAATCATGCACTGTTTAAAGATAGATCCAACCTTTAAACCGGTCGTCCAGAAAAAGCGTAATTTTGCCCCAGCCATTTACAAGCTATTGAATAAGAAGTCAACAAGCTTCTTGAAGTAAAATTCATACGAGAAATACATCATCCTGCATGGCTAGTCAATATCGTCATGGTGAAAAAAGCTAATGGTTCATGGAATGGTTCATTGGAGAATGTGTGTCGATTATACAGACCTCAACAAAACTTGCCCGAAGAATAGTTTTCCCCTCACACGCATAGATCAACTCGTCGATGCCACGTCTGGACATCAAATGCTAAGCTTTATGGATGCATACTCGGGATACAATCAAATGAAGATGAATCCAATGGACGAGGAGGCCACCTCTTTTCGAACAGATAAGAGCTTATACTGTTATCAGGTTATGTCATTCGGGTTATAAAATGCAGGTGCAACTTATCAACGACTCATGAACAAGGTCTTCAAAAACTTTCTCGGGCGTACAATGGAGGTTTATGTTGAGAGGTTTATGTTGATGACTGTTGATGACATGTTAGTAAAAAACCTGAAAACATCCTAACACATTTCTCACCTAAAGGAGTGTTTCCAACTCCTTCGTCAGTATGACTTACGACTTAACCCGGCTAAATGTGCTTTCGGGGTCACATCAAGGAAGTTTCTAGGATTCATGGTTACCCATCGTGGGATTGAGGCAAACCCAGAAAAAATCAAGGCGTTGAGAGAGATGGTGCCTCCAAGGAAAATCAAGGAGGTACAACGACTGAATGGTCGTATAGTCGCTCTATCTCGTTTCTTAGCTCGTTCTGGGGATAAGTATTTGTCATTCTTCAAGATACTTAGAGGTGCTCGATTGCTCGATACATAGTGGACAGATGACTGTCAAATTGCTTTTGAGCAACTCAAGACATATTTGGCTTCACTACCCCTTCTCTCAAAGCCCGTCTAAGGAGAGATGTTATATATCTATTTGGCTATTTCACCTCATGCAATAAGCTCTGTCCTTGTCAAAATAGAAAACACAATCGAAAAACCAGTATATTACGTCAGTAAAATTCTCTCTGATACAAAAAGTCGTTATCCGATGGCGGATAAGACTGCACTAGCCCTAGTATTCTCAGCAAGAAGACTTCGTCCGTACTTCCAAGCTCACATTATTGGCGTTTACACACAACTTCCTTTGAAGGCTATCCTACAAAGCCAGAAGCATAGGGAAGATTAGTTAAATGGTCAGTAGAATTAGGAGAATTTGACATCCACTATTTACCACGACCAAACAACGACCAAACGACCAAACATCAAATCACAAGTGTTGGCTGACTTTGTGGTAGAGTGTATAGTGTCTACCTCTGATGAACCACCTTCTCTTCCACGGTTACCTCAGTGGATACCATATCTAGACGGAGCGTCTGGAAACTCAGGAGCTAGTGCGGAAATAATACTCATCTCCCCAAAGAAAGATATTTTGGAGTACGGACTTCGTTTGAAATTCTCAGCCACCAATAATGTTGTTGAATATGAAGCATTTGTCGCCGGATTAAAACTTGTCATCAACTGTTAAGTATGAAACGTGATTATCTACACTGATTCTCAACTCGTTGCATCCCAAGTAGAAGGAAAATTTGACACTCATAACTCACAACTGGTGCAGTATCTCAATCTGGTAAAAATACTTCTCGCCAAAATTAAAACATGTCAGCTCATTCATATATTTCGGGAGCATAATACCCGAGCTGATACCCTCTCCAAGCTTGCAACTTCAACAACTGGAGATCTCTATAAAAGAAGGTATATTGAGGAGATACATTTTCCTAGCATCCATGACCCATGAGAGATACTGTTTATAGCCAAGGGAGCCATCTTGAATGGATCTCATCATCTCCTTCCTTCGAGACAGAACACTGTCAGATGATGCTACTACATCAATTCGCATCCGACGCATAGTTGCCAACTTCATCCTTATAGGGGATGAACTGTACAAGAAGGCATTTGTAGGTTCATATCTCAAGTGTCTTCCTCCATCTGAAGCTGATTATGCTCTATGAGAAGTTCATTCCGAAATATGTGGGGAGCATCTTGGCAGTAGGGCACTTGCTCTTAAAATAATGATGCAAGGCTTCTACTAGCCCACAATCAAGCAAGATACATTAGAATTTGTGCAAAAATGCAAGAATTGTCAATTACACTTTAATCTTACGCATGCACCTCCAGTGGAACTCACTTCTTTTCTAAGTCTTGGTCTTTCGCCCAATGGGGGATAGCTATTGGACAACGAAAAATCATCATCTTAGCTGTCGACTACTTCACCAAATGGGTAGAAGCAGAGTCGCTTGCCAAGATCACAGAAGCAAATGCCAAACAATTTGTCTGGAAAAATATCAACTGTCGCTTTGGGCTCCCCGCGAAGATTATAACCGATAATGGGACTCAATTCACTGGAAGGGTCTTCACATCATTCTGCAAGGATCTTCACATTCAGTTGGTGCACACTGCCGTAGCGCATCCCCAAACAAATGGGCAAATAGAGATGACAAATTAGACGGTGCTCAAGGGGTTGAAGACTTGTCTTGAGAAGGCTGGGGGCAGTGGGTAGAAGAGCTACACAATGTCCTTTGGGCCTATCGCACAACCATGCGAACTCCAACTGGGAAACTCCATATAACTTATGTTTCGGCACTGAGGCTGTTATCCCGGTTGATATCGAAATTTCAAACCCACGAGTTAAGACTTTCAACTCAAATAGCAATGAGGAAAAGCTCCGACAACATTTGGATCTCCCAGAAACACGCAATGTGGCCCATCTTAGAGCTGCATCCTACCACCAAAGAGTTGCTCTTCACTTCAACCGGAGAGTCAAGCCTCGATCTATCTCCGTCGATGACCTGGTCTTGCGTAGTATTCCCAGGGGGATTTGATCTAACCTCTTCCATATGGGTTAACATCGTTGAGTTTTTACTCCGATAAACAATCTTGGATAGGTTAACAGTCCTTGGTGGGCTACACCTGACCGCTACACATGACCCCTTCCACACAGGTTTGTAAGTGAGCAATGCTCCGACAAACAACCTCGGATGGGTTAACAAGTCCTCGGTGGACTTCCATTGGCTCATCTTATGCAGGTTAACATCTTCGAATAACACTCTAATGCATAGCATCGAAAAATTTAATGGTCGCTGGCAATTAATCCACATGATAATCTTGTTACATACTAGAATTTCTAAATGACATTAGATATCCACTGTGACATTTAAAAAAAAAATCTCCATGAATCCTTCTTCGGTGAACTATTTTTACCACTACTCAATATTGAGCACACAATCTGCGCTACTTCACCACCACCCGTTGCATCGCCGCAACGCATCGCCGCGACACACTGCTACAACACATCACGTCGCCCCAATGCCTTGTCGTGACGCACCGCTGCAACTTGTCGCTGCAACAAGACGCTGCAACGCGTCGTAGCGACACACCGCTACAGCGCGTCACCGCTGCCGCGCGTCGCCGCTGAAACACATTGCATCGCCCCAAAGCTTCGCCGCAACACTACATTGCAATGTTTCACTGCAACGCTTCGCCGCAACTCTTCCCCGCAACACTTTCTCGACTCTTCGCCGCAACTCTGCACCGCAACGCTCTGCTTCGTCGCAACTCTTCTCCGCAACTTTTCTCCACAGCTCTCCGCCTCGCCGCAACTCTTCGCTCCGCCGCAAATATTCTCCGCCGCAACTATTCTCCGAAACGTCGAATAATTTTCTTCTCCTCCACACTTGTGATTTTTCCCCTCATCCAATGTCTCTATTTATAGGCATAATATGACACATAGCATTAAATGCACATTATTAAAAAATATATATAATATTAATTAAATAAAACTTTTCATATTCCTTCATCTTTTTACCTTTCAAATTTTGTCTTTATGGCTGAAATTAATTAAAATCATTAATAATAATAATAATAAAATGGTAGAATTTAATAAGTTGTTGTTTTAAATTCTATTAATTTAGTCAATTATTTCTTTGTGGCCTTTGGGATTCTTTTTTAATTAATTAATTAAATTCGGATTCCTAACTGCCTATAGCCCTTCGGATTCAGCTCCCAACGACGGATATAAGGCAGCGCTTCAGCTCCCACTGTTGGTCCAGCTTTAGGTCCCGTCGGGCCCGTTCCTTCATATCCCGCCTCTTCAGCCCGGCCCGCTCCTTCCTTTGGATCTTGCTCAGGGCCCAGGCCTGCTTCCTTCGGATCGCGCTCCTTCACCCAACAAAATAAATTTATATAAATATATATGTCTTTGGTGGGATTTGATCTCGCGCCACCTGCAAATGACAAAAGAAACCCACCAACTGAGCTAAGCTCAATTTAATATTTTATCATGAATAAACAATAATTTTATTTATATACTGTTTGTAATAAAGTATATATATCTAAAATTTTTATGCCCAACAAAAATGAAAAAACTTCTAATCTAGATATTTTCGGACGATGAAATTGGTCTCGCCCGAAAATAGGGGGCAACTGATACACCACCAACAAATTTTCATCATCCGGCATGAATCTCAGTGCAATTTTTTGAACAAGAAACATTCAAACTTCGATTAAGAGTCATTTGGAGCTCTGATTTCAGCAAACTTATAGTCAAACTGATCGACTCGATGAGACGGACCTAATGATATGAAAGTCAGTCTAATCCGAGTCAAATCAAGTCTGGATCAAGTCATTAAACCACTATTGAAAGATTTTCGGGGGAATTTGAAAGGTCAAACGGATGTCGAATCTAGCGAGTTCATAGTCGAATCGAGCGTCTCGACAAGACGAATCCAACAAGCCTAAGATTGCTCAATTCCGACATCGTTAAAGCATTAAAGCCGTTAAAGCACTCAAATGTCCATCAAATGTCATCTGATCAAGGGAAGCTCTCCGGACCGTCCGATCAAAAAGGTTTATATTCATGCATTAATTACACTCAAAACACTATAAATAGAGTCTCACCTCTCACATGAGAGAAGAGAGGCTTAAGAGAGAACTTGAGGCTTTGAGAAGGAGCTCAAGTCCAAGATCATCCTCGTCACCGTCGACCATCGTCAACCACCACCGCCGACCTCTGTCCACCACCGTCGGCCACCGTTGATCGTCGTCGATCACCGCTGACCTCCGTCAACCACAGCCGACCATCATCGATTGTCGTTGACTACCGTCGATCACCGCCGACCTCCATTGAACACCGCTAACTAAACGTCGTCAGTCGACGTTGTAACCTGGAAAACTAGTAACCCTTTTCCGCCTGTGGGAAAAGAGGCATCTGTAATCATCAACTTATAGTTAATTTTTACAACTGGGTCAGGTCCGATGGTTTTTCCCCTTTACGGATTTTCCACGTAAAAATTTCTGATATCATCACAATTTGATTCATTTTCATCTGAGTGTGTGTTGAATCCTCGCGCAACGCTAAGACGATAATTCATTACTCTACTGCCGCGAATTTTCTAGCACGCATTAATAGTCATCATTAAAAATTTAATAATCAATATTAATTGAATAAAAGGAAAGAAATTGAGATTTAAAATGAATACAAGAAATGAGATAATATGGATATAATTGAGCATAAAATTAGAGAGAATAAATCGTTATAATTTGATTCATTTTCATCTGAGTGTGTGTTGAATCCTCGCGCAACGCTAAGACGATAATTCATTACTCTACTGCCGCGAATTTTCTAGCACGCATTAATAGTCATCATTAAAAATTTAATAATCAATATTAATTGAATAAAAGGAAAGAAATTGAGATTTAAAATGAATACAAGAAATGAGATAATATGGATATAATTGAGCATAAAATTAGAGAGAATAAATCGTTATAACCAAGATTCCAATTAAGGCTCTTTAAGTGATTAGAGTGATCAAAACTTTTAAAGTTAAAAATTCTAACCTCAGGGACTTATGATGTTCTTATTTTTATGAAGGACAGTAGGAATATGAGACAGACTCTTTGTACCGAATTTATTTTAAATTGCTAGGTTATTATGTCCTATTTTATGATTAAGTAGTAGTTAAGTTGAGAAAGCACAAAGAAATAGATGTAATAGCTAAGTAAAATAAATGTAGTAGCTAAGTTGAAATGAATCCAAATATAACAATATTCTAGCAATCACGAAAAGCTATAAAGAGTTGATACGCATACCGCATTATATATTGCTCGAAGTTTTGGTAGCTGCCTTGGACAAATCACTGATAATGATACAAAGTACTGAAAAAAAAAGGATATATATAAGAAAACAAATTGGAAAAATGGACTTGAACTATGAAATGGTATAATTTGACGATAACCTGACCAAATGACATCGCAACACTCTCTGCATCACCAAGACATGTTCCAGTTTGTGTTTCAGGACTCTCGATTTGCTCAGCGCCTAGGTTTGGAGGAAAATAGACAGTAGTGGCTAGCGGATAAGGATTGCTTGCAGCAACTAGGATGCAATGTTTCTGACTATCAATTGTTTGAAGACTCTGGCTGCCATTTTTTGAAACTGTGAACATCTGCAAGCAGCACTAGATGATGGTCAAAAGCCTCCAGAACATAAACAACCAAAAACGTTTCTAAGGTATCTTGCAGAAAATAGCAATCAGATGAACACGTAAAAAGAAAAACAAAAAACCTCCAAGAAGAAGAGATCAGATTCCAATCAGGCAGTAAATTCGTAATTGTCATATGCAACTTCAGGGATGAAAACTTTGAAACTTCACAGACATGTATTCCATTAAAGATACTAGACTGTAAAATAATCATTTGGATTACGCATGTTATTTAGAAAGTAACAGGTACATGGATATGATAGCATAAAATTTCAAAAGTATACTACCATGAATGCATAAGCAGCCTGCTAAGCAACCGGAATGCTAAAAGATGGTGTGAACCGGAAAGACAGGTCAACCTAAATTTGCCTCATCATTGAAAATTTAAACAAAATGTGTTGAGTCCCTCACTCTCTATCTCCCTCTCCCTCTCTCTCTTCCACAGTGGTGCCTAAAATTCTCCTATCACAGCAACAAACATAAAATACATGGATCAAAATACTGTACCTTTGGATCAATTTCTTTATAATTTTCATATTGCAATTCATGTGCTTCTTTATAGGATCGCCGGCCCCTTCTTAATTTGTTCCCACATTTTTTGATTTATTTATATTTTGTGATGTCTCTCGAAGATATCTATATCTATCTATCTATCTATCTATATATATATATATATATATATATAAAGAAAGTCCAAGGGCTGATATATAAAAGAGAAAGGTAGAGATAGGTTTTCTTGATAACAACCAAAGAAAAACATCTAACCACCAACCGTCAATGCATCAGAAAGACCTTCAGCAATAGCAGCATCACCAAAACCACCGCCAGAAAATGGTATTCTTGATAACCACCAAAGAAAAACATCTAAATCTTTTGTCCACCCAGTTCTTTGCACCAAGAAAGCTGAAATAAATTTCATCCAAAAGTTTAAATTAGTTAGACAAAAGAAGAAATGAATTCGGCAAGCGGCATACACACACACACACACACAGATATAGATATATATATATATATAACTGCTTGTGATGGCATGCTAGAGTTATGCCAGCACAGTTACCATGAAAGAAAAACTTAGGCAAATAGCAAGGCACGCAAATGAATAAAAAACTATAATTTCATATATTCTTCAAGCATGCCAAGAATTGAAGCAGCACAAACCATGTCAATGGTAGGAATAAGGCCGGCAACAATTCCCTAATGCTTGCTAACCTAATGGTACATCGGAGGGTGTGTGTGTGTGTGAATGTGTGTGTACAAATATATACATATATAGTAGTTGAAGTGTCATACAAAAAAGCAAAAAAACAATACCCAAAGATTAGTTATAGCATGCTTGACGAGAAATCAGGTAAGGGATTTATAAAAAGGGAATAACCAAAAGAGGTATACGCATAATATCGTCTTATATTAAAAATTTACACATCGAACTCTAAGGGAATGATAATAAAATCGTTAACAAAAATATTTATGAATGCAGTAAATAAAAAAATATTATTTTAGAATAAAACAATATAATTTTATTCAAGGCATAGAAGGTAATATGGGGATAGCATTAGTCTTGAATATCTAATAACTCGGCTACAAGGAAAAGTAGAGAATGAACTAATCATGAGTTGACTACTTCACTAGCCAATGAGAAAAAGAGGCTGCAAGCAGAATATGAACGAACATTAACCAATAAGAAAATAACAGAACTAGTGTGGATCATATATGGCCTGTACTAACATCAGTATATAAGAGGCAAAAACATAAAACGTGTTGTGCAAGGAATTCTAAAGCACATTATAGTACAGAAATAAATATGAAGAAAAAAAAAAGAAAAGACTTTTTTGCTTCGCAATCATATATGAAATTTTAATTTAAAGAACCCAGAAAGGTTGCATACCACTGTACGGGCCATGGGAATTAAAGACCACCAACGCAAGTTCAGGGCTTGCCCCGGAAAGTTTCTACAAATTTAAAATAATAATATTAACAATAAACATCGGCAGTGCGAGTAATGTTAAAGAATCCAATTATGAAGTGAAACGTAAATAAAAATAGTGTCATTATCGTGTAAAAATCATCAGAAGCTGACGAAATAAGTTTACAAAGACTTGCTTGTTTGCAACTATTGATACAAATTCCCAAAATAGGAACAAGAACATAATATGTTTTATATTCAACCACTGTTAAATGTTGTAGGGCAATGAATAACTAATGGTAGGAATAAGGCCGTTAAACCTCATATTAGACATGTATCATCCAGTAATATATACTTAAACTATGTAGATGTTTTAATAATAATAGTATATCTTATTGTCATTAAGAGGACATAATTTTATGGATCAGTGGATCTTTTGATGTCCATGAAGATGTTTTTATTAAGAAAATATACATATATTACAGATTATTTTGAAAATTCTTACTGTATGTAGAAAGCCTTTAAACTTCATTCATTGTCTGTTCCCACCTTAGTATTCCAAGATCACTGAGTGGATCATAAAAAAGTGGCACTATAGAGAAGTTAGATTAAGTAATATTGATTATAACAAAAAACCTATTAAGATGATCACTGAAAGTCTCATAATAGGTTCAGAAGGTTTAGATAGATATTATGTTAACTCGAACCAAGTAAAATTGTATTTTACATCTCAAACTTATGAAATCTCATTAGTACTAAGAAATGAAGATACAGTTGAAGATGGAGTATAGGCAAATGAGAATGTTAGTGCCGATGCTCTTACTCAAATGAAGACTGGAAACAAAAATGATACGAGAATTGTAATCTCAACATTGTAGAAGTAATACCATCAACAATGGACATTATTAAAAGTTACTCTAGGCCGTGCAACCACACCTTGTAATGAAAGATTAAGAACATATTGAAACAGAACATCCGTTATTGTATATCAAGAAAAAAGTTGATGAGATGTTTTTCCCTGAAATATAAAAAATATCTCTTGCTATATTCGCATTGGATGGTGAAATAGAGATATGCTGGCAAGGTTAAGACTAAGCTAAGTCAGTCAAAGGGACAATGCAAGATAAACATTGACTTGTGTAAGAGATCAATCAGTAATACAATATTAGATAGAATTTATGACCCTGTCAAAGTATGCGCATCATATAATACATAATATCAAAGAAAATTATCATAAATTTTTATCTGGACAAAAATATTTGACCAGACAGCCCTTAATTCTTCTCGAAATCTATTATTATATTATGTTATTGGTGAGTGTTCAATCAACTCAAGACACAAAAAGCACACATTACTAAATTTGAAAGTTCTAAGGCATTCGAGGCAGTTGCGGTTGTTTGAAGAATGAGTTGTGAAGCTGCTGAAAAAGAAGCCCCATTCAAAAAGTTGCAGTGGCTATTACAAAATTTAAAAAAAAAAAAAAAAGTAAGACAGCTTTCTGGCAGCCACTGCAGCCAAGTCTGGTATGAAAACGCAGCTTTCAGCTACAGCTTTTTGAGAACGCAGGCAAAATGTAGTTTGCCAAACAGAAAAACTATTGTGCAGCGGCACTTCGCCATCCCACCGCCTTCCCAAACGCACCCTAAGTAAGAGAATTCAAGATAGAGTTGATGTGGAAGCTACACGGGTAATAAAAATCATAAAAAGTGTGGGGAATTACATAAAAGAGAGAGTTTGCCCAATTCCAATATGTTCATTTAGTGTCCTCAGTCTAGACACAAAACAAGATATTATATTACAGTTGGTCAGAGGGGTGGAATTAAAATCAAGTGGTACATACACACAAAAGAATTTTGGCAATCAGAAGATGACAAAACATATTGCATCAAATTCAATTCAAAATCAAACTTGACAGAACGTCCAACCTCAAATTTACACACTAACTAAAAAAAAACAAAAGAATCCTTTAATTTCACCACAGGTATAGCTTTTATTTTAAGATAAACCTACTGAGATAAACCTACTAGATTTTTATTTACTACTGCAACTTGGCACTCTTTTATTGCCAAGAAATTTACTATATTGTATGGTTTTATTACAACGTATATGCATCCAACATCATTTATTATTATGCCCCAACAGACGTAGTATCACGTTAAAAATTTATAAGAAGAATTTTAATAAAAATTTGGTTGTATTGTTTCTATTCAAGTAAGGTGCAATTTAGGAATGGGTTGGCTATCTAGTCATTTCTTATAAACAAGTTGTTATAAGAAAGCGATCACTTCTTATTTTCCCGGTGAAAAAATATTCCATTGCATGAAATCAAAAACTACCGATAATGTCAATCACTTCTTTGAAGCCTTTTAAATATTTTAAAACCAATCATCAAGGTTTTCTGGCTCAAATCAAAGGCACAACAAAGTGAATGAATTCAGTGACATATGCATTGATAAAGAATACAAAAAAGTCTTTTTAGAAAAATTACCTGGAGCACCATCAATCAATGAATGAAGTTTCTTAATTGACATAGTACCAAGCTTGGAACCTATTATAAGAGCACCATATCACATGGGAATTAAAAACTTGCTATAGGAATTGGTGGAAAAAGTTTCATCAAACCTAGTACATCACGATGGTGACTCCAACACTCTTTATTAGGGACTAAAATTTCAAGAAGTGTATTGATTATAGAAAATTGAACAGACTCATTATTAGAAGAAAAAAAAAAAATCATGATTTGCTTTATCAACTTGAAAAAGTTTTAATTTTCTCTGTAATTAATTTATGGTCAAATTATTATTATTTGCATATAAAAATGATAATATAATTAAAACAGCTTTCAAAACAATATATGGCAATTATATATTTGTAATGATGTTTTTTAGACAGACAAAGGCTTAGCCTCTACTTGTTTTTTGGATCTTATCAATAGATTTATTAAACCATTCCTAGGCATGTTTGTGTTATATTTACTGATAATATTCTTGTTTATTTAAATAATGAAGGTAAACATGTCAATCATTTGCATGTACTACAAACACTCAAAGATATATGTAAATTTTTACAAATGTGAATTCTAGTTGAAGAGTTCCATGTTTATAGACCATGTGATCAATGGTAAAAGTATTTGTGAAGATCAAAATAAAATTCAAGTTATAACAAACAGACCACCGTTACAAAAGTGAGTAGTTTTGTGGTTTTAAAAATCATTACAAAAAATTGTAGAGGGTTTAAAGGGTTTCTCTAAAATTAAAATTTTATTAAGTTGACTCAGAAAACACTATAATTGAATCGAATGATCAATGTAAAGAATCTTCCAGTAATAAAAAGGTTAGAATATTCCTTTAGGCACTTAAGGGTTTTAGATCTACAATGACGCAATTCTAAGATGCTCACATTGTGTTTAAATTTAGAACAAACAAATGACTGCCTATGCTTCTAAAGAACTAAAGAACCATGAAATAAATAATACTAAACATGATCTAAAATTAGCTACGCTCATGTTTGCTTTAAGAATATGGAGCCATTCTTTTTATGGAGTTTAACTATAAGATTTTCCCAGATTGAGAAAGATTAAAATATATTTTCGCCAAAAAAGAGATAAAGCAAAAAATATTATCTTTAAAAAAGAACTATTGTTGCAAGCAATGTTTAAAATTGTGCAACAACTACTGAGATTTTTTTTTTTCTTGAGACAAGTTGAAACCTTGAGGCATTTTGAGGTGTACGCTATAAAATTATACTATTAAATTAACTAAAATTTTTAAATAATAAATAACAAATTAACATCAAAAAAAGATCATAAACAAATTAATATCAAAATAAAATTTCAAAATAAGATCATAATAATTCAAAATAAAATAATTAAAGGACATTTTTTCGCTCCATATTCAACATAAGCAAATAGTCTAAAGTCACTAATATCACAATTTATAAACTCAAATTCTGCATAACACTCATCACCGAAGGACTTCCCTAGAATTATCATTATAATTAATTATTTTCCCTACTTCCTCACCATTAGTTGTGCCAACATTCACCAAATATTCCTCATCGTCGAACTTTACCATCATCTTCTTTCCTCATAAAAAGGTAAGAAAAACCTATTAAGAGCATTAATTAGATTTTAAAATAAGGACTATATAGATTATCCTATTTTTAATTACTTTAAAATACTTTAATTACATGGGAAATATTGAAAGTTAAATGGGGAAAATTTTCTTCCTGCAAATGTGGCTAGTTGTAATCCAAAAAATCCTTATTTTAGAAAGCCTCTATTGTAGCATGCAGTCAAGAGTCCAGGAGCTGCGTGTAATTGTTGGCTTGATTTGTTTTATATTTAGTAGCATAATAATAACAAATCAACATTAATTTTATATATTTAATTAATAAATTTTAAATTTTTCATTAGCTTAACCTTAATTTATTAGGTTTGAACCCTTCAACATTGCAAAATGGCACACTGCACACCTCCGCCCCACTTATGCATATGCCTCGTCTGGCAGAGGTGAGGCAGAGGCCTCATCCGACCAAAATGAGGCATACGCCTCAGCATTTTTTACAAAATTGCATTGAGATGTGTATTTAATTGTATAATTCTAAACATGATTTGCAGGTACTTTAAGCAGAAAGGCATCAACAAATGCAAAGTAGTTGATTAATCAAATAGATTAGTTGATAAAAGATGTTGATCAGTTGAAATCATCAATTATTACGCCTATAGATGAGAGCTTAATCTAATAGAATCAAATGACAAGAAATCACAAATTTGGCAAAAGCAAACCAAATGGAAGGGTACGAATTGACAAGAATGAGATCTTAAGATGCACGGGTAGAGTTTTAGTTCCAAAATATAATAGCTTAAGAAAACCCCCTATAAAGCAAATTACTCATGTTATGATATTCATCCAGCAAGAAAAAAACATACATCAAGAAATTGGAAGCTTTATTTTGCCGGCCAGAAAAACAAAAATTGAGTTGAGTGTTACAGTCCCTCCCTATTTAAGAATAAAAACTCGATGAAATTGAAAAGATTTGTGGTTGGATTTCCAAAATCATAGCGAAATCAAGATATTATATTAGTTATTATTGACAGATTACTCAAGTCTTCACAATTTTTACAGATTAGATAAATTAATTGTATTTATTGATTAGTAAAATTTTATGTGAAGGATGTAAGTAGGGGTGTAAACGAGCCGAGCTTGAGCGAGAGGCAAAGGCTTATTCGTGTTCGGCTAGTTTGAATTTTTTTTTATTTGTGTCCAGCTCATGTTTGAAATGGCTCGTGAATTGTCTATTCGTGTTCGGCTCGATTCAAACTCGTTTGTTAGAATTAAGCTCGTGTTAGGCTTAAAATAATAATTTATTTAAATTTAATAAATTAAAAAATATAATGACATTATAATTTTTTTTTTTTTAAATTCTATCACAGTCGTGTGACCCGGGTCACGCTCAGGCATGAAAATGCCTTCCATAAAAGGGAGATTCGTAATTTAAAGAGCATGAGTTAAGTAGTTTTTCAGGTACTTGCGATGAGGGATTAAATGGGGGAGGCGGGACCACTCGGAACGCGGCTGGAGGAAAGACAGAAGTGAGATGCAAGAGGAATTTTGGGCATTTATATACATACCACACAATTCTTACGTATTTACATATCAAACATTTTTTTTTTTTGCGCAAGATTGCAGGGGTTGGCGATGGAGGTGTGGTGGAAGAGCACAAGAGAGAAAAAAAAATTTTTGGCATTTACATATAGAGCACAAAAATTTAGTTGTTATTTGGAAAGTGAGGCTCATGGATGGGAGACATGTATTGATTCAGTTAACCGTGTCTGAGGACTACACTCAGATTTTCTCCAGAAGATTTTCTCCAGAAACCAGAAAATATATTAACATCGCTGGTAAACCTATGAAGCTACTCAAGTGGTCTCCTGATTTCGATTCAGATCATGAAACTCTCATTGTATCGGTATTGTTTAGTTTATCTGGTCTCAAGCTATATTTTTTTCACCATCAGGTTATCTACTCTATTGGGTCATCCTTGGGGATCCCTTGAAGCTAGATCTGCCTACTTTCAACCTAACCAGATATTCAGTGGTCAGAATACTTGTGAAAAGAGATATTACTTTACCTGATGTTACTGAAGTCTGACTGGGCACAACCCATAATGGTTATTGGCAACAAATCGTCCTGGAGCACAGACTCTCATATTGTATCCACTGTAAGATGTTTGGTTATGTCCTTGATAAATGCCACAAGTTTCATGCAAATTTGAAATCTAAGGTTCAAGTGAATAAGAATGGGTCTAACCCCACTGCTCTGGACATTTTAGTTTCACCTGGGAAGGATACTACCAGACAGGAGGTGTATGTTGCCCCTGAGAACCCCCGATGAGACTGTTGTTACTATTAACGCGAGTGATGTGATGTTGGCATCTTCAAACCACATAGAAAACAATATTGATAGACTATTACCT
Organism: Phalaenopsis equestris; assembly: GCF_001263595.1. Lineage (NCBI taxonomy): Eukaryota > Viridiplantae > Streptophyta > Magnoliopsida > Asparagales > Orchidaceae > Phalaenopsis > Phalaenopsis equestris. The sequence continues at coordinate 284,670 of NW_018219004.1, forward strand.
ACAAACTTCACTTCTTCAGGAAGTATCCGGTGTAGAGGCAACTCATACTTCACATATACTAGAACATATTGTAGGTACTACGGTTGGTATTCCTTCTGCTTCAGCTCTACCACCCCATCAGACTGATTTCCAGAAGAGGAATGGCAGGTCTATAACAGGAGAAAGAAGAAGAATGGAGGCCGACTCCAGCTCGCGAACATATTGAATGATACATTGGTTACTACTGGCAATGCCAATCATTTTACCAGCTTATTAGTTTGCTATTTCCCTAGAACTAGAGGTAGAGGCAAGACCAAATTAGATCGCTCTCTAGCCACCTGATACTATGTATTTCGGCACTGTTAGGTTTTTTATTTATCTATTTTTTTTTTCTAGTTTTGGAACCATTTGTGGTTTTTGTGTGGGCAAGGTGTCATGCTTGGGCCCTCCAACACGTTGTATATGTACCTTTCTTCTATTTAATATAATTGCCTTTTTGGGCTTTCAATATATATATATATATATGTATGTATATATACTATAAAGGCAACTCAGGTCTTATATTCAATAAAGACAAATGCAATATTTATTTTGGGAAATCAGTTAAAAGCTCCATTGTGAATTGGATTACTAATTATACTGGGTTTTAGGCTGCTTAACTTCCCATTAAGTATTTGGGTGTAAATTTGATTAGGTGTCGTTGCAAGCAAATACAATTAGATGAGGTAGTGGATAAGATAAAGCAAAAAATTAATGATTGGAGGAACAATTTTCTATCTAATGGGGGTCGTATCACCCTCCTCAGAAGTGTGTTAATGAGTATCCCTTTATATGCTCTTCAAATTTTGAATATTAAGAAAAATACTCAGATCCAGGTGGAGAGATTATTTAACAAATTTTTGTGATCGGGTACTAATTCTAGGAAGCATTGGGCCACCTTTTCTAAAGTCTCCAAGCCTTGCTCAGCGGGGGGTCTTGGTTTTAAAAGTTTGAAGCAAATCTCAGATATTAGTATGTGCAAAATATGGTTTAAATTTCGTTCTAATACTTCTTTATGGGCTTGTTTTCTTCATCAAAAATATTGTGGTGTTTCCAATCCGGCTACTGGGATTCTAAGATCTGGAAAGCTATTTTGAAAGCTAGAGAGGTTGCGAACAACTTTATATTTGGGATGTTGGTGAAGGTAAAATTTCAGTTTGGCACGATAATTGGGGATTGAGGGATAGGGATTTATCTATTCTTACCCCTCAAAACAATAAGATGATTATTTTTGATGTATGGTTGGACGGTAATTGAGATGTTAATAAATTAATGTCTCTTGTAGGGGATAAAACTGCTCTAGTCACTAAGATCCCCATAAAGAATAATGTAAAAGACACCCCTATTTGGAAAACCACTTCAAATATTGCTCCATCTAAATTGCTTTATTCGAAACTTTATATGTATGATAATTGGAGGTGGGGAAATACCATTTGGAATAGTTTCCTTACTCCCTCCATCTAATTTTTTCTGTGGAGATTCTTTCTTAACATGCTTCCTCTTGATGATATCCTTAAACTGAAAGGGTTGAAATTTGCTTCGCAATGTGTTTTATGTAAAATTGAAGAGGAATCGGCAGTGCATCTTTTTTTCCATTGCTCTTATGCTAAAGAGATTTGGAATGCGTTGGGAAAACATTTTCATATAAATTGGTTTGATTGTGATGACATTAAAAGCTACCTCCTTAAGTGGAGGACTGCAAAGTTGATGGATTCTAAATTGGATAGTTTTCCTTTGTTGGTGATGTGTTTTATTTGGGTGGCAAGGAATGATCATAAGTATCAAGCTTTGGGGCCGGGAACTACTACTATGATCTCTTACATCCTTGCTTATTTATTTAGAGTTTGCCGTAATTTTGGTTTGAATGATGATTTTCACCAACCTACGGTGGGTAGGATGGCCACTCTTATTAAGTGGCAACCCTCTCCAATGGACTGGATCAAAGTGAATATTGATGGAATCTGAGCTTCCAAGGCGACTGGAGCTGTTGGTGTTTTTAGAGATCACTTAGGGATTTGTCGGTGTTTTTTTGCTTCTCCGACTGCTGCCTCCTCCCTTTTTGAGGCTGAATGCTGGGCTTTTTTATTGTCTTTGAAGGTGGCTATATCTTTTAATTTCTCTAATCTGATCATTGAGACTGATTCTATAAATCTCTATAAGGATTTTGATATGAATGTCATACCCAAGTGGAATGTTGTGGGTCTTTGGAATAGAATCAAGGAACTTATTGATAAGTTCAATCTTTCTATTCAATTATCTCATATTCTTAGGGAAGGGAACTCCCCGGCGGATTGGTTAGCGGGGAGAGGTAATATGGAGGAAAGTATAATTGTTGGTGTTTCACCAAAGTCTCAGCTAAAATATCTACTGTTAGGAGATTCTATGGATTTGCCTTACATTAGGCAATGATTTTATTTCAGTTTTGTGATTTTGTTACTCCTCTTCTTGAAGGTGTGCTCTTTTCGGTCATTTGTGGGAGTTTCTCTTCTTTCTACATCTTGCCATTTTATTTAAAGGAGTTGGCATTCTTGGGATGTGATGCTGGAGTGGATGTACATATATATGCGATATTTCATTGTACTGTTTCCTTTTATAAAGGCAAAATGATATGTGGTGAAGCTACATATTAGCCTAGCTGCTTTACTTTGGGCACATAGAAAAGATATGAAGGTTAGAGATTTTTTTTATTAAACTTATTGGGCTGTAATAATATAAATAGTATTTATTGCCTGTAATCAATTTTCAATGCTCTCTATTAACCTTCCAGATTTGATTTGATTTGTCACTTGGAAATGTTGCGGTTTTTTATTCCCGTGGCTGGAGGGGATTTGGGCCTTATCTACTGCATATTGTTTTATGATTATAGAACAGAATTTGGTTAAAGCGATGCTTGGAGTGGAGTGCTATACCTTTTGATAGATTAAATCTTTGCTGCCATCTTTATGGGTGCATTTGCTGCACCTATTTTCTTTTGGAAAGGTGAATGGAGGTTTCAAAATGACCAAGATCATTATCAGTGTTATGGTTGCTTATGTTGTTCGCTCGGGTCTCGTCTTCTGTACAGATTGAAGTGATTCTAGAGGAAGGTGTACTGCAGTGTTTGATTACAGTTTGTATTTTCTGGAGTATTTTTTGTTTGTTGCAGGATGGCATGCTCGGAATTTGATTCGAGGTTTTAAGGCGTTATTTTCTCCGGTTTCAATCGATGGTGGCTGGCAACTTCAAGAAAGTTTTCTTTGGTTACTTTACGGCATATTCATATGGATCTTTTGAATACCTACAACTGCTGCAAGTCTGAATAACATTTTGTCTTTTTATTTATATTTGGAGTTACATTTTTTGATTTGGGTATACTTGTATGTGATCGGTTATAAATTTCGTATATGTTATTTTTATTTACTTCTTTGGGTTGAAATGTAAGTGGCAAAGGATCCCCATTATGGAGTGAGTAGTGTATTTTTCTGATTTTCTAGTTGGGAATCCTTCTCCAACAAATTTGTATCAACTTTATTATATTAACGCGTAGGGAGACGAATAATGCTTCTTTAATTAAAAATATATATATACTATAAAAGGCAAGTTTATTGATGTAAAAGGGAAGATACGGTTTAGTGAGTGGGTACAAAAAGCTCACTCACAGAGAATACAACTCACTCAAAAAGAGACTTTAAAATACTCGTATATATATATTATAAAAGGCAAATTTGTTGATGTAAAAGGAAAGATACAAAGGTTTTAGTGAGTAGGAACAAAGAGCTCACTCACAGGGAATGCAATACTCAAAAAGAGACTTTAAAATACTTGTATACCCCAAAAAAGAGAAAAGAAAAAATCATGTTCATGGTGGGTGGATTTGCAACTTCCCCTCCCCCTTGGTTCTAGAGAGAAAGTCCAACACCTGACTGAGATGTGGACTTCCACCCGAAACTATCAAACAATCGTCTTGAAAATTTCTGAGTTCTAGCATTTCTTTTTCCTTTTTCCTAGATTTAAATTTATCATTCATCTGCCAGTGTTTGTCCCATCTGATCTATTTGTGGATCTTCGATGGAGAGCTCACCCTGGGGGGTATGTTGATCCGTAGCATGCTTATCAGTCTCAGCCTGCAGCACACCTTGAACATGGTGCTCCTCCAAGGCTTGATTACCCTCTTCTCACTGAGGAAGAGCTATCTCAACAACAGTAGGAAGTAGTTTGGGAACCGGTTGGTGAGGAATAGTCTGATGAGATAAATTTTCATTCAATATTTATAGAAGAACTTTAGTTTCTGCAATATTTTCCTCCACTTGGGTGATATTGTTAGGGACTGCAGAATCCAAATGCACAAAGAGGTTAGATCTCAAATGTGGATGAAGACTGAAACATTTAGCAGGTGTGTGCCCAATCAGTTTACAGTTATTACAGTAATAGGGTCTTTGCTCTGAAACAATTTGACTGTCAAAACCCATTGTGGGCAATACTAAGCCATATTTCTTCCACATCAGGGAGGGCGATATCCCTTTCAACAAGAATCCTTGCGACCGAAGGCCTAGATAGGTTGAGGTGGGTATGTTCAATTTCATAGGCCTCCCTAATGCAGCTCCAATAGAATAGAGGACTTGGTGATTAAAGTAGTGCAACTTTAGGCCAGGTAGTTTAAACCAGATTGGAACTATAGGGGATTCTCGACTAGGATCGAATTTAGGAACCACTTGAGCAATTCCATATATTTTCCATCAATTGCCATAAACTTCTTGGAAAAAATTTTAGCATAGTCCTCTACTTTAGATAATTGTATCATCACATGTCTCTCATCAAAGAGACCAACCTTCCAATGTTTCAATAATTTGAGATCTTAAAAGGTCTTTCGAACAATTTTCATTTTAGGATGTCCCAATTGAAACCTCCCAATGAGGGCAAATTTGCACTTATCAACCAGGTTGGAGACTTCAACATCAAAAAAAATTAAAGCTAGTTTGTCACTCTTTCTACTCGTTTTCTTGATGAGGTTACAGTCCCCTGGCCTTCAAAGGATTCATGATAAACCAGAGGGACAAGCTGATCCACTGATCCCACAGAGCCAACAATATCAACATAAGAAGTCTTCCCAAGGTTTAAAACTGAAGCAGTCAGTGGTTGAGGAGGAATGGAAGCTATAGTGCTGAGATTCAAACAGCGGGAAGCTACCGTGTTTGAGTCAAATCGAGAGCAGAGGAGGAGGTGAACGCTCACAACTGAGCAATCGAGCAAAAGGAGAGAAACAGTATGCCGAGGAAGAAGCAACGCGTGGAGGACGAAGAGACGTATGGTCGAGTTCGTATGAGAGGAGTCAAAACTGATCCCTCCTGCAATTGACGAAACTGACTAGCTGCTGAAGGTGAAGTGAAGGGACGACGTTTCGAGTTCGTGAAGAAGTCGAAACCGAGCCCTCATGCAATTGAAGAAGCCGACGAAGATGAAGATGCAAAGCGAGCGAAGTAATGAAACTGACGAAGCCGCATAAAGCAAGCGACGAAGGCGCTGAAGCCGACCGAGGAGATGAATCAACGAAGAAGATCAAGGAAATCACAATCGGGCAAAACCTAGCAGAGGCTCCGGCGATAGACAATTTATATATATATATATATATATATATATATATATATACATATATATTTTAAAAGAGAATTAT
>NW_018219004.1:290365-294532 GCF_001263595.1 Phalaenopsis equestris
CGAGAGAAAATATATATATATATATATATATATATATATATATATGCATATATATTTTAAACTAGAAGGTTAACTATATATTAAGAAACAAAGGATTACAGTGCTTAGGAGGCCTAACAAAAGAATCTTAAGACAATCCCCATTAATCAAAATACGAAGAGCACAAGGAGACTTGGTAATAAGAACCTCTTGATGGGTAGTAGCAAATCTAGCAAGCCAATTAGCAGGCACATTGGCTTCCCTAGGAGTGAATGACCATTTGACATTAATATACCTAACTAACACAGAAATCTGTTTAAAGATAAAATATATCTGCCATGGGAGTTCAGCATAGCTAAAACAGCAATTCCAAAGGACCATAGACCATTTCAATAATAACATTAGTCAAAGTGGCAACTCTAAGAGCAGACAAAACAGCAAAAGCTTTAAAATTTAGAGGGAAAACAGGCTGAAGAGGAGCACCAAAGACCAATAGAGCTTTACCCATATTGTCCCTGCAGATACCACCACAACCAGCAATATTGGGGAAGTAACTCCCATACACGTTTATCTTAACTCAATTGGCAGGAGGCTTATTACCATCAGCATTAGGATAGCCTGCCAATTTACCATACAGCTGAATTTTTCGGATGTGAACACAAATTATAGAGACGACAGCTAGGGGAGTTCTCTGAACATCATTCCGACCATGTTTCAATTCATTTCTAGTCACCCAGATGAACCAACTGTTAATTAAAGGAGGAATTCTTAGAAGGAGATTAGGCATTGTAGAGCAGTCATTCCGCCAATCAAACTGATTTTTGCAATTGTAACCGGTGAAAAGGCCCTTTAAAAACTGGAGTTAGAGGGACCAAACTTGCTTGGTAAAAGAGAAGTTGAGGAAGTTGTGAGAGATGGTCTCCTCATCAGACCTGCACAATAGGCATACTGAAGGCAGGAGAAAACCTTTAAGTTCAAGAATAACATCAGTTGGCAGAAAAGAGTAATAACCCCTATATATAATGTAAATTATTTTCAGAATGTAACAAAATAGAGTACTAAAGTACCACTATTATTGTGATGAGATATAAAATCAATAAACAGTATCCATTGAATTTTTTGACAGCCGTCACTTCAGACAATCTAACATTGATTATGAGACTGTGAGAGATCAAATGATAGAAAAAAGAAACAAAAAACTAGAAATTGATGCAAATGTGCAAACAATCATGGGAAATTGCACGGTTGGGCGAGAAAGAGATTAGGTGAGCATGTTTACCTCACTTTGGTCCTTCTTCTCTCATCTCCCACTCCATTAGAGCTTAGGTTTAAGCCTTAGGATTTTCATAGAGGCTACGCTAGAAGACTAGTGAATGGTTGAGATCCGAAATCAAAACTCAGACCAATCATTACTCATTTTTAAAATATGTTTAGCCTTAATCCTTAGCCATTATTTTGGTGTTAAGTGTTTTGTAGCTAAGTTATTAAAATTAAAGGTTGAGTAACCATAGGTCAATGGCATGACTTCTAGGTGATATATTGAGCATAATAACTCTACTTCGTGACTTAAACACCTTAACCCAAGCCTAAATGGGTTGATCTTGGCCTGGCTTAGGGTTTGAGTTAGCTTAGATGTGTTTCGGCTTAGCTCAATTTAAAACTAAAATTGAAATCTAACACAAATTAAATTTAGGGTCTGTTTGGGGCAGCTGCAACTTATTGAATAATCTATTGGTAAGCTGATTAAAAATAATCTATTGATAAACAAGGTGCGGTGGCTATTATAAATTTTTTTTTTTTTTTGGTAAAATCAGACCGATGTCAGAAAGCTAGAAAGCTGTCAACACACCTAGATAGGTGCAGTGTGAAAATGTTGTTTTCAGAGTTTTGAAAACGCATAAACTGTCAAAAAGCAGTTTGCCCAAATAGGTCAGGTGTGTTTTCAAAACGCCGCCACACCAAATAAGCTGCCCCAAACGGACCCTTAATTCAACAAATTTAAGTTAAAACTTAAATTTGAACTAGACTCAACTTAATATAAAAAATTGGACCCAAATATATGTAGTTTTCGGATCATCATATTACTCGGAATTCTAATCCGTAATTTACATAAAATTCTTTGTTATACCTGGAGAAGCAAGCCATGAGTTCGTCATTAATTTGACACAATTATTTATATCAATTTCTGTGTTTCAAATTTTCATACATGAAATCTTCTAAGCATAAATTTTCCTTTGAAGCGTTGTTTCGCGAAATGGATCACACGAGTGCGTCTAGCTCAACGAAACCATTCAAATGAGCTCATTTGCTTTCGAATCGGACTCCATTTGGTGGTGTCTTAGGACCAAAATAATTTGGAGAATAATAAAAGCAATAATAATAATAATCACTAAAATATTAACATCAAAAAAAAAGTTTAAAATCATATAACTAAAACATAAAGTCTAAAATCTAAATTAAAATGCTAATCAAAACATGAACAAAATTTTAACCCAAACATTACTAAAATTCAAAATCTATAGTCAACTTCAACTTAACACAAATGTAAACTTAAAATTAAATTTAAACAAAACAAATTAAAGTTAAACTAAATGAAATTAAAACTTAAACCTAAACAAACTAAATTTAAGATTAAACATAAATTTAAACCTAACATAAAGATTAAAGCTAAAACTAAACATAAATTAAAACTAACTTAAAATTAAAATACCAATTAAAATTAAATTAAACAAAATCTAAATTTAAAATAAACCAAAATGACTTAATTAAAATCAAACCTACGACAAACCAAATTTAATATTAATTAAACCAAAATATAAAATAAAATAAATCTAAATCTAACTTAAATTTATTTTAAAAGAAAACCTGAAATTTAAAATTAATTTTAAGTTAACCCAAACTTAAATTTAAATAAAATCTTAATCAAACATAAACTAAATAATCTTTAAAACTTAAACTTAAAACAAACTTAACTAAAATCTAAACGTAAACAAATTAAACTTAGACTTGACACAATCATAACATAAAACAAATATTAAGACAAAAATTAAATATAAACTAAATGAAATTAAAAAAAAAACTCATATTTACATACATACCACTTAATTCTTGTATATAAAATATCTAACACCTAAATGTTATTTTACATACATGCCACCTTCTATATGCATGAAATGGTGTCGGTGTTAGATACGTAAATACATGCCTTAATGCATCCTTTAATCATGGACCTTGATCTTGATCAAGTGGATGAGAGTCTAAAAGGCTAAGAGTAGCTTCACATGGTGCTCTAACTTCTCCAAGAAATCCTACTCATCTGATATTTGATCAAAAGAGAAGTGTGGTGCCAAGCATATTAACCCACCAAGTGATACCCTAGCCCTTCACAAGAGAAATTCAACCTCCTCTCCATACAAAATTTTCGAAAAGCTCTCCTCACCCAACCAAAATTTCAAGGTCTCCTTCTATCAATTGAAATTTCAAGCTCTCTCCTCTTAGCTGAAGCTTCAAGGTCTCCTCCACTTCTTGGGCGAAAGTTCAAGGTGTCCTCTTCTATCGGCCAAAATTTGCAAGTGGTTCTACTCTTCCATTTGGTTCCTGTCCGAAATCATCAAGAAGGTAAGATTCCTTCACATTTTCTACCCTCAAACTTCTTTATTTGCTCAAAATTTTATAAATTCCATGAATCCATCTTCCAATGGGCTTAAATTAGTCACATAAATTTAACATGTGTTATACTTCTCATCCTCCAAAATCATTTTAATTTGGTTGTAACCATATGACTCATCCTTGAATGAAAAAGATTGTGTGAGAAGAGGTAATGTCAACCATAAGTTCCAGTACAGGCAACGGGAACTTATTTTTTGGTACATGCCTGTTTCAAATCTCTTAAGTTGGCGCAGACGCGACATTGACCATTCTTCAATTTCTTAACCAGTACCACACTTGTCAGCCACGATGGATATTTCTCCTCTCGAACGAAACCAGTGTCGATCAATTCCTTCATTATTTGATATTCAATTTCCAAGCACATGCGTCGAAGAGCTTGATTTGTAAAATAATACATTAAATTATACTTTGAGTTTAGAGATTATCACTTTTGGGGTAGTCCCGGCGTGTAGTTGGAATTAAATGACAGAATTCTCAAGTTTAAGAAATAATCTAACAAGATTTTTGGCTTCATTTTCA
>NW_018219005.1:0-212 GCF_001263595.1 Phalaenopsis equestris
TGAGAGTGATACCTAAATTTCAATTTCCATTTAGGAATTAGTACCTAAATTCTGATCCCCTCTTTTCGAGGTCGGTACCTAAATTCTGATTTTCTTTCTGAGATTGATACCTAAATTTCAATTCTCATTTTGCGATCAGTACCTAAATTTTGATTCCTATCTCTTGAGGTCGGTACCTAAATTTTAATTCTCTTTCTGAGATTGATACCTAA
>NW_018219006.1:0-1624 GCF_001263595.1 Phalaenopsis equestris
TTATCCGATCATACATCGTCTCATATTCGCTTTTTCTATCATCTTCTAAGGAGATCCTGTATTGAGGTTTCTTTTATTTTGTCATTATTATTTTGTCTTCGGAACTGTCTTCATCACCGATGTTGATGATCTGCTTAGTCTTTTCAACAATTGTATTGGCTCTTCTTCGTCCACATCCCCGACCTCGGTCTGGAGTGCGTGAACTAAAAGAACCTTCATCATCATGTTGTAAGGAGGTAGTTGAACGGTCTCCTTTTTGTTCTTTTTCTGAATTTTTATTTGTTGTAACTTCTCGGGAGAAGAAGGTTTTCTTTGGAAGTGTATAATAAGCAGCATCTTCATGAATACCAACCTCATGTACTGAAAATGTCTGTAGATCTCCTTTAATGCAATATTCTTGTTTTTCTTTGCAGTATTTGATGCATTGGTGTAGAGACGATGGAACCATGAGCGTTGAAAGAGGTCTTGACGTCGACGATATGAAATTTAACGGTTGTTACTAGTTTTCCAACCTTCATAAGTAATGAAAATGATCCCAAGGCTCTAAATAATGTAATTGATCCAAGTGCTCTTTCTCCGTTTTGGTTGAATCCTCTTAAAATCATCTTATCGGGGATGAGCTCTTGAATGTCGAAGTCCAAATATGCTAACGTTTGTAGACTCATCAAGTTAAGAGATGCTCCAGGATCCACTAAAACTCTGGACAACACAAATTTGCTGTGACAGAGATATTGAGTGGTCTGTTGTGGTCGGCTGTGCCGAGTAGTAAATCTTCATCTGTGAAAGTGAAGGTTACTTTAGAGTGTTCTCTCAACGGGCAAACTTCATCTAAGGATGTGCTGGCCAACTGAACTAAGCACATCTTCATCTCCTTTGACAGGATCAGAGCGTCATAGATGCTTAGTCGGGCCGGCAACTTCCTAAGATGTGCTAGCACGTTGTAATCCACTTTATTTGTTCATGTGGCTTTATCTTGATCAAGTTGTTTTTTCAGTGGTGGAGGTGGAGGTAACTCTTCTTGAATTACAATTTGTTTTCCTTCATCCGTTGGAGCTGTTCTTGGAGGTAACACTTTTCCGCTCCTTAAATTTATTTTTGTGATTTCTTCTTGAGATGTTGCTGTTGAATCTTCCAATGTATCTTCTTTATCGGAAAGTTTCAAGTTGATTGTTAACGGTGTGCCATGGCACTTGAGGATTGGTTCCTCACTTCCGGTACTGTCATAAACAGTATCGTCGAAGTTTTCTTTGGTATTAAACGTATTAGACTCAAGTATGATGTGAGGATCATTTTGAGGATCGAGATTGATTTTAGGTTGGTTATTTACCTTATCACCAGAAATAGTAAAAACATAGCCAACATCATTATCATTACCTTCATCATGTCCCGGAGGGACAAAAAGATAATCATACAAACTCAAGGGTTCAAGGATTTTCTTTCCCGAATCCGGGACAACATATCTAGTAGAGGCAGCCCCTATCCTATCCCTAGTGCTATCAACAAAATTCTTCTCTTTCTTTATCTTCTTTGATTTTGATGACGATGGTTCTTGTGACGAAGTTTCCATCTCTGATCTGACGGACTGAAAATTCTGATATGTAGTCTGTCTGGAAGCGTTCTGAAT
>NW_018219006.1:2291-2731 GCF_001263595.1 Phalaenopsis equestris
TCCCTTTGTCAATGGTTGCAACTGTTCCAGATTTATTTTCAAAGGCCTTGGTTACTTTTGCCTTTTCGCTGGAATCCATATGTTTAATATCTTCTTGAAGACTACTAGCTTTCTTTAGTAGCTTCTCGAAGGTTTTGATGGTGAGTCCCTTGAGCATGAAAGCTACTGGTCCATGCATGCTTCTGAGTAGAATCTCAACTGCATGATGTTCCTGTAGTTGTAGTTCACATTTCATGTTGAGGTTTCTCGACCTCAAAATATAATCTACCAGAGTTTCTCCAGATTTTTGTTTTTCCATCATAAGTTCTCCAATAGAAACATGACGTTCTGCACCGACGAATCTTTTTTACAAATAATTGTTCCAATTCTGTAAATGTTTTGACCGAATTGTTGGGCAAATCAGCATACCAGTCAAAGGCAACTCCTGCTAAACTGGTGAC
>NW_018219006.1:2916-19116 GCF_001263595.1 Phalaenopsis equestris
TTGTGGTATTTGTGACTGACCTTGAATTGCGGCCATAGCGGTCATAGCAGTGGTCATTTCTTCTATCTTTTTCTCCAATGAACTGACATATTCATCTTTTTGGAGAAGGGCTCTTTGCATTTCTTCAACGATATTTTCATCTCGTGAGGATGCAGAAGCTCTTGTTTCAACAACATGGATATCGATGAAGTCTTCTTCAAGATAGTCACTGTAATCAAAGTCTTCATCTTCTTCACTTATGGAGACTCCATGTTCTCGAGCTAACTCATAGATCTCATTTCAAAGTTTTTCAACTTTCTCTTCAATTCGTAATATATCACTTGCTCTCGGAGAACCTTGTGAGGTTTCCTTCTCCATTTCAGTGGAAATAATGGTAATAATATCAGATACCTCAGATTCTAACTTTGTTTTTTGATCAGATTTATCAGACTGTATCGGTGATACAACCTTAGGTATCCGCATCTTCCTCTTCAACAATGATGATTCAGGACAAGGTGTCCTAAAAGAATTATGAACATGTTGAGAAGGAGTATGCTCCTCTTTGTGTATACCATATACAGTGTTAGATAAATATTTTTGAGAAATTCTTGGACTCAATCTTGATTTTATAGGTCGATGTCCTGTAGTATCAAATCTATTTCCCAAATGGGACTAAACAGAAATATGAGTAGATGTATTTTGTTTGGATTTAATATCCCTCGGAATCTCTTCTTTCATTCAAGGGGATATTGTGTGTCCCATTCGTCTGAGTAACTGATGGACTGAACAACCTTCTTTGACAGCCAATTGTTGAAAAACTGTACCGACTTGAGAGATGGGATGGAATTTCTTTCTTCCCCTACTATGTTCACGAGAGATTGGCAGAGTAGCAGCAATCTTTTGGACATTTTCCTGTCCATCGGTATTCATAAGAGGATAGAATTTGCCTTCTCTCAGTAGTGGATAAATTTATGGTAATTCTTCTTCCTTCTGATGAGGTTCCTCTTAGGTTGGATGTGAGTCTACGTGCTTTCCTTCTTAAAGTAGCATTCTCAGCACTTTTTTTACCTCTATGGTTGGATGTGAGTCCCCATGTTCCCCTTCCCAGTGTAGCACCACTTTTCCTCACCGGTCATTGAGTTGGATGTGAGTCCTCGTGCATTCCATCTCAACCCAATCCTCTCCCTTTTTCCAAATTTAAAATTCCACAAAATTGTAAAAATCTAACTCAAAATCTAATTCAAATTCAAAATCAAAATCAAATTCAAGATCAAAACCCAAATAAAAAAAATCAAGTCAAACTTGCCATGACTATGAGGTCTTCAGTAAGGAACCCACCTGATTGTCATTATAAATTCATAAAACACGCATAAGAGAAAAGTGAATGAAGTTTCTTTCAAACTTGGTGGCTTGAATTCACAACTACAATTTCAAAACACACAAGCTATTTTCCATGCGAAGACAATTCTCACTTAATTCTATGCTCTGCTCTAAATATATAAGGTTAAGTGGTTGTGTTGGTTTTGTTGCGGTTAACGGAAATACGTTCAGTGTGCTTGTCCAGCAAACCACATTTATTGGTCTCCAATTGTTGACATCACATTTGTTGAGATCTAGTCTTCTTCTTCTAGATGCTTATAATCTAATCGTAGGACCTTCCTGTTGACTATCTTAGAGGACTAGTGATGTGGCAGATTTTTATTGTTACCTTTGCAAATATTTTTCAATATTACAAAATACACACAATAATTATAATAATAAATATGCAATGTAACTGCAATAAAAATAGCTTTAATAAAAATAGTTTTATCTTTTAAAAAATATTTAAACTGTCAAATCACCTTATAACAATGAAGGTATATGTATCACTCAAGTAATAATGGGCTCTCATAGAGCTTAAATATTGATCCCACAGGGAAGCTGGAAATGCTTATAGGTAAATTTTTATGCAAAACTAAAGTATAAAACTAAAGTATCAAAGTTTGAATCTAAAGCCATTAAGTGTATGCTAAATAAAATGCAGTTAAAAGAACTAAGTTATTTAAACTAATTGCTAAACTTTAAAATAAAAACTTACAAAAACTAAATAATGTTTTTAGGATGAAGAGTTCAAATTTAAGAAAGCATCCTTCCCCTTTATAATGAGTATTTGGAATGTGAAGAAATTAAAATCATTTACAAATATATAATTTTTTTTTGTGCGAAATAGGAGCAATCCTATTCTTTACCCTCTTCCAAGTGTATAAAGAACATCGACTAATCCAAAGTTTGGTTCCTAATTTCTTGGTTAGGTTGGGATGATACTAACTGCAACTTTAGAGCTCCCACTACTCTTTCACCAGAGGGCTAACAATCTTGCATTATTTTCAAATCAATTGGACCAAATTGGGGATTTTAATCTATCATCTTAAAATCTCCAATTCTGTTTATATTTCCTTATTCATTTGCACTCAACCCCATGGATGACATCATCTCTAATGGAGTCAAATATGATTCTCACTGTGTTGTAGAAATCAAAGCTCTTTCAGATCATATGTTTCTCAACACATTTTAACATTTCATTTGGCTACATCAAAAAGTAAATGAAAATCGGAGTTCAAATCATCACAAATTTTTGACATTTAAAACCGTATTAAATAAAATTAATTCTTCACAAAATCATATCTCAAACTAAGGAGATACACAAAGAAGACCACTCAAAATTCATGAAAAGGAAATAAGAAAACACAAATTTCATATATACAAACGAGTTTACAAAAATAAAGAAATAAAAGACACAATTTATCTCACAATCCTTCCCATGCAAATCCTTAGAAGTTCTCTTCATGCACTTTCCCTCTTTACAAGCACTCTCAATTCTCTCTTAGAAGTGTAATGAAGGAGAGATCTCTCACCTTCCCTCTCCTCTTACAACCTAAGAAGAAAATCTTCAAGCCCTTGACTTTCTCTCTCTCTCTTCACACCTCCTTCGAACCTTCGAACTCCCATTTCTTGCCTCCTTTCATGCCCTGTACTTCCTTCTTTTTTATTAGAGACTACCTCACTCCAAAATGAATTGAAAATTACCTCCAAAATCCCAAAATCAACCTTTTTGAATTCCAAAAGATATGTCTATTGATCTAAGAGACATATCTCTTTGTAGAAGAACCTTCCAAAGTCTCTAGATGCATTGAATCACTCCATTGGGCGTGTAAAACAAGTGGCCCCATTGAAATTCATCCTGAACCACCTTAATTCATAAAAATTCATCTCTGGCATTGGTCCTGGTGCTTTAGGAGCCAACTTGCTTAAGACCGCGCGCCAACTTGCTTAAGACCGCGCTACTCTAGGTTTTAGCGCTTCAGGGGCCAAATCTGGCTTTTTAGACGCCAAATCTGGCGCTTCAGGTGCAAACTCTATGAAAAATGGCACTTCAGGTGCCAATTCTGGTGCTTCAAGCACTAACACTCTGTAAATGGCGCTTCATGTGCCAGTCTGGCGCTTTAGGTACCAGAATCACAAAATTCATTATTTTGGCTCCGAATTTCATCAATTTTGTTACTTTTTCTCCAAATGCATAACATTGATATACGTACAATAAAAAACATGAAGATATCATTCTTTAAAGTGCAAAATCACCAAAAATAAGCGTAAAATGTATATTTGAAACAATACATTATTTTGGTGTATCAAAATCCCCCAAACTTAAATGTTACTTGTCCTTAAGTGACACTTTTACTACGTAAAAGCATATAACTTAAGATAGAGATTAACATACAAACTTCTATACTTTAGTTTCATAAATAAAAAGTGAAATTGAAGAAAAAATTTTAATAACTTAGATCCAAACTCTAAGTCTAAGAGTACTCAACAATCAAATCTAAGATTTCTTAATCTCTCTTCATTTCAAGAAGAATTGTAATTTTTCATATCAAGGATACTTAGAATATCCATATGAAAAAGAACTTTATGAAACATTTACTAGTAAAGATGCAAATACTCAAATACAAGTTTAGAAAATGTAATAAAGCCATTTACTTAAGTTGATTCAAGTGAAGCCAATTTTTCATTAGGCATCTCCTCAAGCTTCTCCTAACACATTTTGCATATTCCATCTCAACCCAATCCTCTCCCTTTTTCCAAATCCATTTGCTATGTACCACTTTACATCAACCCTTAATTAGTTCAAATAAACACTTATACTAATAATTAAACCATTTTTAACACATAACTTTCACAAACAACACAAAAACTTATATTTATATATATATTCCACACTATTACAAACTAACAGTTTTCAAGCTTATAAAATCTAATTCAGTGTATAGAGTAAACTAAACATCCTAACACCGAAATTGAAAATTAAAATACTCAGCAACAAACACACGTAGAGTTCAACAATGAAAGTAAATGCAATCCAACATAACAAAATAACACAATTAAGCAATATTAAACAAGTGTTTCGTGCATAAATTAAGTTCATACATCTTCGCTCTCATCCTCCTGGATATCTCCCATGGATTGTTAGTGCACATACAAGTTGTAGAAAGGTCGATAAGGAAATTCATCTGTTGAATCTTCCTCAATCCAAGCATGTTTCTTGAATAAATGTACCAAACCATCTTCAATACATTCAGTATGTTCAAAATGTTCCTTCTGCCTCCGATCCAGATGATCCAATATTTCAGAAATATTCTCAATTACATGCATAAGGTCCTGCAACTCTTACTCTATCTTCTTGATCCTCTTTACAAGTGCATTAAAACTGAAGTAAGGCTGAATAGGTGATGAATTCATGGATGATTGATCCATCAGTATATTCATATCATTTTCATCCTCCATTCCAATGCAGTTGCTATATACTTCTAGGTCCATATACTTTCAAGGAAGAAGCACTTTTTCCCAACTTTCACAAGTCGCCTGCATTTGACTGCACGGTAGGAAAATAGTAGATGGATGTCCCAATCTAGTAGTAGATCCATTGATGATCAAACCCAAAATCGATTTCATAATTATTTCACCAATATCAATAAGTTTTTAGTTTGAACACAGTGATTTAGAATAGCACTCTTCTTCTTTACTTTTCTGATTTTCATAGTGGGGAGTAATTTTGATGCAATAAAAAATGTCATGCCTTAGCTGCATAATTCAATAATGATGAAGAAAAACTTAAATTTCCATTTTCTCTCACCTCCTAATTTACATCTTCATTCGTAAGGTATTGATAGAGTTCATTCAAATTATCTCTTGTAGGGGTACAATTTGCATAGTGACAAATATGGACACTTTCAATCATAAACATATTGTTTATACTTGAAGGAGTAACTTGTACAAACCTGCCTTGCACGTAGACAATTACTTAGTTGATTTCATAAAGATTTGCATAAAACTCTTTCACGGCAGGGACATCTACGGTGACAGTGAAATATTTGTTGTGTTGAATCGTCAATTCACAAATCCCCTTTTCTTGATTAGCCTCTTCTTCACAAGAAGTTGATCATGTAACTTTTGCGCATCGAAAGTAATGAACTTTCTCCGGTTGAAAATTCCAAATCTTGCGGAATTTTTAGAGTGGGATGCCATTGGATTTGAAATCTACATAGGATTTGAAAACTAGTGACACTTCCCTTATTTTCCATGTTCAAAAAGATTTTGGAATTAGTTTTTTGGAGTTATAAGGAGAAGAACCTGCCAAAAACTGCCTTTTATAACGTTTTAAGTCATTTTCATCACCGCGACGCCTCAGGTGCTGATTCTAGCACTTCAGGCGCCAACTCTCTGAAAAGTGGCGCTTCAGGCGCCATTTCCAAAATTTTTGCCATTTGGATTTCAATCCAATAAACTCTCAAATCTTCCATAAAATTAGGTAAACAAAAATGTTTTTAAATATTTTCTCCATTTCAAGTTTCTCAAATACATAGAATTATGGATATAACTTGTATAAATATAATATTCCAAACAAAAACATAAAAGAAAAATAAACAACAAAAAATATGGGTTGCCTCCCACAAAATGCTAGGTTTAATGTCATCAGCCCGACATTCCCAATATTTATTCTGGGTGACCCACTATTACAGTCTCTTTAAAAATTGGTCCTTGACCATCAAACATGGTTTTATTTTGTGCCCGTTCACTTTAAATATCCTTCCAGTCTTAGGATATTCAATGTCAACAGCCCCATAGGGATAGACTTTTATAATTGTGAATGGTCCTTTCCACTTAGACTTCAGTTTTTCAGGAAATAATTTCAATCTTGTATTGTATTATAAAACTTCATATCAAGGGTTCCTTTTTTATTATCTTCTGATCATGTCATTTTTTTATTCTTTCCTTATAAATCCTAGCATTATCATAAGATTCATTCTTAATTTCTTCAAGCTCATTCAATTGCGATAATCTTTTCCCACCATCATCTTTCAAATTAAAATTGAACTCCTTAATAGCCCAATAAGCTTTATGTTCCAATTTTACTGGTAAGTGACAAGTCTTCCCAAAAATTAATCTATACTGGGATATTCCTATAAGTGTCTTATAAGTTATCCTGTAAGCGAATAATGCAGTACCTAATCTAGCAGACCAATCCTTTTTATTAAGATTCACATTTTTTTCCAAAATTCTTTTAATTTCACAATTAGATACTTCTTTTAAACCACTAGTCTGAGGATAATAAGTAGTTGCAATCTTATGTATAATATCATATTTTCCCACCAACCTAGTAATTGTTGCATTTCTAAAATGAGATGCTCCATCAGTAATGATTATTCTCGACATTCCATATCTTATAAAAATATTTTTAATTAAAAACTTAGAAACACTTCAAGCATTACACCAAGGTAAAGAGACAGCTTCAATCCATTTTGATAAATAATCCACAACAATCAATATATACATATTTCCAAATGAAGGTATAAATAGTCCCATAAAATCCAATCCCCATGTATCAAAAATTTCAATTTCTAAATTAAAATTTAGAGGCACTTAATTTCTTTTTAAAATATTATCTACTCTCTGACACTAATCACTTGTTTTTATATAAATATTAACATCTCTAAATAGAGTAGGACAATAAAATCCAGATTGCAAAAATTTATGATAGTTTTATCATTCCTAAAATGACATATAAATTCATAATCATGACATTTTTGGACAATTTCCTGAATTTCTTTACAAAGCACACATCGTCTCATCACTAAATATTTTCATTGTTTGTACAAATATAAGTCATCCCAAAAATAAGATTTCACATCATGAATGAATTTTTTTTTCTTGTTGTTTTGTCAGTTCATATGGTAAAATACCACTAACAATATAATTCACAATATCAACATACCATGATATTTTCTATCCTTTTACAACATAAAGTTGTTGATCGGGAAAAGTTTAAGTAATTTCTTTTCCCAAATTAAGCATTTCTTCCTGCTCCAACCTAGATAGATGATGAGCAATTTGATTATCAGTCTCTTTCCTATCGACTACTACAAAATCAAACTTTTGCAACAGAAGTATCCAGCTAATTAATTTTGGTTTTGCATTCTTCTTTTGCATTAGATATTTAATAGTCGAGTGGTCAGTATGCACAACACATTTACCTTGAATTAGATATGACCTGAACTTATCAAAAGCATAAGCAATTGTTAATAACTCTCTTTCAGTAGTGGAGTAATTAATATTAGCATCATTAAGAGTCTTACTAGCTTAGTATATAACTTTAAAAGTTTTATCATATCTCTGCCCTAAAATAGTTCCAATTGCATAATCATTTATATCACACATTAATTCAAAAAGTTTCTCTCAATTTGGTGAAAGAATTATAGGAGCAGTGATCAATTTTTCCTTTATAGTTTCAAAGGCTTTAAGGCACTCTTGGTTGAAGTCAAATTTTGAATCTTTTTTTAGAATTTGGCATAAAGGCTTAGTAATTTTTGAAAAATCTTTAACATATCGCATGTAAAATCCAACATGTCCTAAAAAGCTCCTAACTCCTCTAATAGTGGTAGGGGGAAGGTAGGTTAGATATAACCTGTATTTTTGCATGATCTACTTCCATGCCATTTTCTAAAATTTTATGCCCAAGTACAAGTCCTCCTACAACCATAAATTGACATTTTTCCCAATTTAATACTAGATTTGTATTTCCACATCTTTCTAGAACTTTCTCTAAATGATTTGGACATATTTCAAATGATGTTCCAAAAACAGAAAAGTCATCCATAAGGACTTCAATCCCTTTTTCAAATACATCACTGAAATATGACATCATAGTTGTTTGAACTATTGTAGGTGCATTACATAATCCAAAGGGCATTTACCGAAAAGCAAAAGTTCTATAATAACTAGTATATTATTTTTTTCTCTTAATCCTCTAGAGCAATACGTATTTTGTGATAACCAGTATATCTATCTAATAAATAAAATATCTTTGCCCAACCAGTCTATCCAACATCTGGTCCAAAAATGGTAAAGGAAAGTGATTATTTCTAGTGAAAGAATTTAATTTTCTATAATCTATGTAGATTCGTCATCCAGTGACTTGTCTTGTTGGTATTAATTCATTATTCTCATTTGTCACAATAGTCACACCCCTTCTTTGGAACACAGTGAATTGGAGTTACCCAAGCACTATCTGAAATAGGATATATTTTTCCAACATCTAATGATCTTAAAGAGACTTTCTTGACCACTTCTTTCATCATAGGATTCAATCTTCTTTGAGAATCAGCTCATGGTTCATGTTGATCTTCCAATAAAATTTTATGCATACAAATTGAAGACTGATTCCTTTAATATCAGCTAATGTCCATCCAAAGGCTTTCTTATGTCCTCATAAGGTTTTCAACAACTATTGTTTTTTCGTATCAATTAATTCTTAGGATATAATAATAGGTAATGTGGATAGATCTCTTAATAATGCATACTTTCAATGTGTAGGAAGTGTTTTCATTTTAAGTTTAGGAGGCTTCTCAATAGATGAAATCAAATTCTTGTTATTATCTCTAGGATCTAATAATTCAAATTATTCTTGAACATAGTCCAACTCTTCATTACTTTTATAGATTCATCTTGAATTTTATACTCATCTTCTAAATACTCTTTTCAAATTTCTTTTCAAATGTATTCTTTAAATATTTATGGCTTAAATATTCATTAATATCCACTCTGAAGCATTCAATCTCTTGCTCTTTTGCGGGGTATCTCTTTGATTTTGCAATATCAAATGTAACTTCTTGATCACAAACTCTCACAGTTAGTTCTCCTTTTCACACATCTATCAAATTTCTTCCAGTGGCAAGGAATGATCTTCCTAAGATGATAGAAATTTTTTTATCTTCCTCCATATCTAATATAATGAAGTCTACAAAAAAGATAAATTTATCAACTTTTACCAAAACGATCAGCTAACTAAAGAGTTATAGTTGTAGGTGAAATATCTCCTAAACCCAACCTTCTAAAAATTAAGAAAGCCATAAGATTAATACTGGCTCCTAATTCACATAAAACTTTTTTAAAATAAATTTCACCAATATCACAAGGAATAGTAAAACTACCAAGATCTTTAAGTTTTACAGAAAGCATCTTCTGAATTATAACGCTACACTCCTTACTGAGTGCAACTGTCTCATCATCTATAAACCTCCTTTTCTTATTAAGTATATCCTTCTTGAACTTCACATAGCTTGGCATTTGTTTCAAGTCAAGGTTTCAATAAATTTAATGTTTATCATTGATTTCCTCAATATTTTAAAAAATTTTGAAAATTTTGTTATCTCTATTTTTCTGCATCAGTCTTTGAGGAAATGGAGGTGGTGGTCTTTCTACAGTGATTTTAATTGGTTTAATAGGGCATTAAGACTCACAATGAAAATCTTCACCAAATTTTTTATTTTGTTGAAGTTTTTTTTATTTTCCACCTCATCTTTTTCAACTTCAACTTTCACTGCTTTTTGAACTCTAATCTCAAATACTTTTCCACTTCTCAGTTTAATAGCCTTAATTTTCTCTTTGCTTTGATCATTAGGATTTAGTTCAACATTACTAGCAAACGTTCCTAGAGGTCTATTGCTAAGTGTTATAGCAATACAACTCAATTTATTTTTCATGTTTCTAATTTTAGCTCCTTGACTTTGTAATTGACTTCCCGTTTGCAATATTAATTCTTCCACTGATAACTTCTTCTCATTACTCTGCAAATTATTAAAACCTGGAGGGTAAAAGTTTTATAAGTTGGACTTCCTTCATTGTTGGAGTTTTCCAATGGGTTTACAACATTGTTTCCCCATTGCGGATTAGCAACACTAGATTTATTGTTACTCCAACTAAAATTTGGATGATTCTTCCAATCAGGGTTGTAATAATTGGCATAAGGATTACTAGAATGATTATTTATTGCATTTAAGGTCTCGTAAGAAGATTGAGATTCTATCATTTGTCCTAATGGTTCTTTCTCAAGCACAGGTGGTGTCCGAGAATAATTTATTTCATATTGATCTATCTTCTTTGATATATCTTTATCATGAACACTTTTTACATTTTTAGGATTTACCCTTATAGAGAGCCATTGAAATTCATTTGTAGTCATTCTTCAAAAGTCATATATGCTTCATTGAACGGTTTTGACATTAATGATCCTCTAGCTAGCAGTAGGATAAATTATTGATCTAAGAAATCAAATCAATCCATTGTAAAAAGTTTGAATTTTTAGCCGATGTAGCAATGCATGGTGTGGACACTTCCTAAGGAGATCGTTAAATCTTTCCTAGGCTTCATAAAATGATTTTCCTTCAAACTGAAAAAAAGATGTAATATCGTTTCTAAGTTTAGTAGTTTTTGAAGGTGGAAAATATTTAGATAAAAATTTTTCTGAGAAGTCTCCCAAAGTTCTGATAGATCTACTTACTAACAAATTTAGCCACATCATACCTTTATGCCTTAGTGAAAAAAGAAAAAGCATAAGTCTGACGACATCATTCAACACTCCATCATAATTAAATGTAGCAGGCAATTCTAAAAACTAGTGATGTGTAAATTAGGATCTTTAGTTGGTGTACCCCCAAACTGAATGTTTTGCACCATTATGTTAATAACAGGTTTAAGCTCAAATGAATTGGCAGCTACAACAAGGTTTTGTATACTCAAATGAATTTCATCTGCTGTAAGATTAACATAATCTCTTAAAGGTGTCTGATTATGTTCATTTTTATTTACAACATTACTTGAGCTGCAAGCCATTTTGTTAAATTTATCTATCTCTTTTTTTTATTTTCAAATTATTTTAATAGTTTTTTCAAACTCTGAATTTTAAGGTACTAAATCTTTAGATCTTAAACTACACATAAACAAACACAATAAACAATTTAAATAAGAAAACACATTAAAATATAAAAATCTTCAAATTAAAATACAAAAAGTTTTTTTAGTTCAAATAAAATGTTTTAAACTATAGAGTAATTTACTAATTTTTTCAGTTACTTCCTAGCAAAGGCGCCAAAAACTTGATGCGGAGGATATGTGTGTTACTTTTGCAAAAAATTTACAATATTACAAAGTGCACACGATAGTTATAATAATAAACATGCAATGAAAACCCAACAAAAATAACTTTCATAAAAATAATTTTATCTTTTAAGAATTATTAAACTGCTAAATCTGCTAAAAATAACGCAAGTATATGTATCGCTCAAGTAATAAAGGGCTCTAATGGAGACCTAGATATCGATCCCACTTGGAAGTTGAAAATACTTATAAATAAATTCTTAAGATTATAATGTCTTATGACTATAATGTAAAACCTAATTCAAACTACAAAACTAAACTAAAAAATTTTAATCCAAAGTAATTAAGTGTGTGTTAAATAAAATGTAGATAAAATGAACTAAGTTAATTAAACTAAATGTTAAACTTTTAAAAGCAAACTTATGAAATCTAAACAAAGTTTTTGTGATGAAGATTTCAAATTTAAGAAAACATCATTCCCCTTTACAATGAGTACATGGATTTGTGAGTATATGGGTTGTAAAGAAATCGAAATCATTTAAAACTATATACAAATTGTATTGTGTAAAATAGGAGCAATCCTATTATTTACCCTCTGTCAAGTACATAAAGAACATTAACTAATCCAGAGTTTTGTCCCTAATTCTGTGATTAGGTTGGGAGGATACTGGCTGTCACTCCAGAGCTCCCACTACTCCCTCACCTAAGGGCTAACAATCTTCTATTAGTTTCCAATCAACTGGACCAAAATGGGGATTTTAATCTATCACATTAAAATCTCCAATTCTACATCTAGCAAAGTATATTTCCTTATTTATTTGCATTCAACCCCATAGATGGCATCCTCTCTCATGAAATCAAATGTGATTCTCACTATGTTGTAGAAATCATAGACATTTTGGAGCATATTATTCTCAACACAGTTAACATTTCAATTTGTCAGATCAAAAGGTAAATGAAGATCATATTTCAAATCATCACAAATTTTTGACATTTAAAACCATACAAAATAAAATCAATTCTTCACAAAACTAAATCTCATTATAGATAGAAAGATAAAGAAGATTACTCAAATTTCATGAGAATGAAATAAAAAAACACAGATTTCATATATAAAAACAAGTTTACAAAAATAATAAAATAAAAGACAACTTATCTCATAATTCTTCCTAAGCAAATCTCTGAAAGCTCTCTTCAAGTACATTCCCTCTTTACAAGCACCCTCAAGTGTAATGAAGAATAAATCTCTTACCATCCCTCTCCACTTACAAGCCCAGAAGAAAATCTCCAACCCTTTTGACTTTCTTTCTCTCTCTCGTACCTCAATTGTTTCTTTCAATCCACCCTTCACTCTTCCTCTTGTCACTGACTCTCTTTTTTAAACTCTAGACATCCCTCTTTTTTATTAGAGCTCGCCTCCCTCCAAAGAAATTCAAAATTTCGTCCAAAACTCTATCCAAAAGTCAACCTTTTTGAATTTCAAAAGATGTCTATTGATCGAAGAGACTTATCTATTCATAAGAGAACCTTCCAAAGTGTCTAGATGACTTGAATCACTCCATGAGATGTTTGGAATAAGTGGACCCTTCGAAATTCATGCAAAATTCTTGCCGAACCAAATTCATAATAAGTCATCTTTGGCATCTCAGACGCTTGTTCTGGCACTTTAGGCACCAAGTTACTTAAGATCGTGTTGTTCTGGGTTTTGGTGCTTCAGGCGCAAACTCTTTGTAAAATGGTGCTTCTAGCGCCAGCTCTTTGTATAGTGACGCGTCAGGTGCTAGATTAACAAAATTCACTATTTTGGCTTCAATTTTTCTTATTTTTTGCTACTTTTTCTCTAAATACCTAAACTTTCAATATCACACCAAAAATAAGCAAAATGTACACTTAAATCAACTCGTTCTTTTGGTGTATCACCAACCTTCAAGTTTTTTAGCCAAATGTTTTTGTAACAACCACAGTTTATAACCTCAGTTACCAACCACAGAAGTAAACCAATTTTCTTTAAAAGAATTGCTTGTAATTATCATGAAGAAGCCACATATTATTGAGACAAAATTGGTAAGGGATCTTATTATAAGAATGTCTAGTTTTAAGTAGGGTAGAAGCACGATCAGATGAAATTATAACCAAATGGGTAACCTCAAAGTGAATTGTCACATTAGCCCAAGCTGCGTTAGCAAGATATTTGTTCAATCTTTAAAAAATGCAACCTCTATGAGAAGTAAAAAGAATTTCACTAAATCCCATATCAAAAATACCAGCATCCATTATAGCATTATTTAAAAAATAAACAAGATTAAGATAATGAGCAACACATCCTTTCTTCTCCAAAGCAGAAAAAATTAATATTAAAGTCTCCTCCCAAAAGCCACGACTCATTATTAAGATTACGGGCTTGTTTAGAGAAACCAACATAAATGACCACAAAAAAGGAAAGAATCATTATTAGAATGTACATGAACTTTGAAAAGCTAATTATGATTGATAAGAATATCAATCTTAATAAAGTCTTTCCAATATAACCATATCTTGTTATTAAGATTGGCTAAAGTGTTAAAAGAACAAAACCTTCTCATAGTTTTTGTATTATCCTTGACAGCAACAAGCGATTCCAAAATACCAAAAAATTGCAATTTATAAATATGAATCAAACACATTAGTCTCAAAAAAGCAATAGGTTTAGCTATGCCTCTTATATTCCAGATCAGGGTATTAAACATCTTCAATACTATATTTTCCTCTAGTGAGCCTAAACGAAGAAGAAAGTACCTCATCTTCTTTACCCAACCTCAAATTATTGAGAGCTTCAAGATTAATACAACTAAGCTCTCGCAAACCTTTTAACTTCCATTTTTGTGAAGATCTTTGAATCGACCAATCCTATTCAAGCTCCAGCCTAGTCAAAACCAGACTATCATCAACAACAAAATCTTTAGCATAAGAAATGAGATTATTAATGACAATTAATTCATCATTAGTATGTAGACCAGGCTGCACAGACTCAACATTGACATCATGAATAATACCATCTTTAGGAGAATCAGATTCAATTCGAACAACTGCTTTAGAATTCTTATTGACATCAATAAGAATATTAACAGGTAAAATATCATCGGGAGAAGTTATATTAGTCGTCACATTAGATAGTTTTTGCCCTTCATTATTAGAAAAACTACTAAGTCGAGCCATATCAAGAAATTCCTTACTCATAATTCCAACAACAGCCTTATTTTTAACAAGCCGCAATTCTGGATGAGCGTTGTAACAAAAGGAAAGAACATGACCAAACATTCTACACCTAGAACAGTAAGGAGGCACAAATTTCATTTCAGAAATTTGCTCATATCCCATAATTTCATCACCAATCCAGAGAGAGTCAAGGAATTGAGCAGTAACATCTCTTTCGATAAGCATCATAGCCATCAAAAGCCTAGTACAATGGAAAGCTGCACTATCCATTTATAATGGATGTTCAAATATAGAACCTAATGAAAAAAAAACTTGCAGATGAAATAAATGAAGCTTAAGCCAAGGAAACCTAATCCAAATAGGAACAATAGGAGGTTCCTCAAAAGGATTAAAATTCGGAGTCCATTTAAGGAATTTCATATAACAATTATCAATAGTAAGAAATTTCTTTGAGAATAACGAATTGTAATGAACTTCTTCTTGTAACTTAATCATGAGATTGCGGCCATCAATTAGACCCAAACTCCTTCTACCCACAAGTTTTAGTTTAGAGAAGAACTCGTGAATAACTTCAAATTTTTGATGGGCAAAAGCAACTCTACCGACCAAAGTAAATTTCAATGGTTCAATAAGAAGATTAGTTTTATTTTCTTGAGAAATAATGGCAGGTTTGCCATTCTTTTTTTATGCCTTTTTAAATAGGTCATTCGGAGCATTCTCTTCAAGACAATTTTTAAAAGAAGTCAGAAATAGAACATTAGGTAATTCAGAAAAAATTACCAGAAACAACATCTCTATAAGAAAGCATACTCAATTGACACATAGAAGCCATTAAGGAACCCAAAAACAACAAATCTTAATAACACTAAGCAACTCATAGCCAAACTAGAGCAGAAAAAGCCTCTCAACTTACTCATAAAAAACACCAAGAAACTCTCCAAGAAATGCTCCAAGAATCTCCATCGTGCTTGACAATATTAATCTCTTCATAATCAACGTCAACATATTTTAAGCTACATAATAGCTCCACAACATCAACTAGAAAAATGAAACTCACCAACCAAATTATGAATTAAATATCAAACCTCAAAATAAACCTAAAACTCACTAACTTAAATAATGAAAACCTAACCTAAGTAAATCAACATCAGACTCTAGAATAGCCAACTTAGAAATAAAATAAATAATCATACCAACCCTAGAATAACCCAATCTTGAAATCTAGGTTGGACTATTATGTACTACTAATTAGTGTTAAGCACTAGGACTTATAAAATTCAAAAACATTTAACCCCTAAGGCTATATAGGTGCCATGTGCCCTAGGGTGAAGTGAATCATGATTTCTATTGAAGGCAACTATAATCATCTATAACTAAAATGTTTTATAGTTGTCATTGTTCTCATTATGTGAAGATCTCTGGTAACATAAATGATTAATAGTTTAAGGTAACCGATGAACTCGAGACGATAGAAAGCCTTAGGCATCCGGACAGGGGTCATTATACCCAAAATTTAAGTTAATAAGCTTGTCTAGTTTCTTTTTAAATTCTAAATTC
>NW_018219007.1:0-432 GCF_001263595.1 Phalaenopsis equestris
TAGTTTTATACTTATATAATTAAGATGTAAAAATTTAAGAAGAAGAAAAAGAAAATAAAATGAAAAGAAAAGAAAAATAAAAGAAGAAGAAAAGAAATGTATGGGAGGAGAAGCTTGAGGAAGGCTTTTGGGGGTGTGGCGTGAGAGTTAGAGAGAGGGAGAAGAGGATATTTTCTTCTATGTTTGTAAGAGGAGAGGGAAGGTGAGAGAATAAATCTAAATTTAGAGAACATACAATATTTCTGAATTAGATAGGAACTCATATTTTCATAGTTCTAAACATTAAAAATTTTTAAACTTTAAGTTGGTCTCATTTACTAATTATTTTTTTCTAAATTCAACTACTATATTTCTAAATCTAAATTTTACTAACTCCTAAAGAAACTCATATACATATCATACTTATTTAGTTTTTAAAGATTAAAGTGTCAC
>NW_018219007.1:461-1663 GCF_001263595.1 Phalaenopsis equestris
GGATTTTGATACACCTAAAATATATAGTATTTTTAGACAAGTTTTTATACTTATTTTTGAGGTATTATGCTTTAATGGAAGGTATTTTTATGTTTTTCTTATAGATACAAGTAAAAATGGGAAAAAAAAGCTTAAAGGAGTGAAAAAGGATCAAATTTAGAGCAAAAAGGTGAAAAGTTGTGCAAAAGAGTTTTGGCGCCTAAGCGCCCGATTCGGCGCTTAAGTGTCGGTTGAACAGAGAAGGCATCGCCTAAGCACCGAGACCCCGCGCTTACGTGCCAGTGGCAGTTACTAGATGAGTAAAATTGATTTTCATGAATTTCGAAGAGGTTTTTGAGGCACCCATTGGCTTAATAGGTAGTTGTAACCACCATGGACAAAAATTATCATGAAAGGATGTGTCGTTTGCGCAAATTGTTGCTTGCACAAATACATCAAATTAACACACATTTTCATGAGATCCCAAAGAACCTCTTGAAAAACTATAAAAGAAAGAAGAGATGACTTAGAAAAGAGTCCTGAAAATATTGGCAAGTTTTGAAAGTTCTTCTCTGAGGAGTTTGTTCGGAGAGATTTTCAAGAACCACTTTTTATTTACTTTATCCTTTTTGTTATTTTGTTTTGAGTGATTGTAAAAGAGAAGAGATTCAATGGAACTTTAATAGTTTTGTGAAGGATTTGAGATAAGTTTTTATCTTTTTATTTTAGACTACTTTTAGTTTTAATCGAGACTTGTTGCTGGTTTGACAATAATTTCTTCTTTTAAACTAAAGTGGGGTTTTCTTTTCTCGATTTTCTTTTCTCCATGGATTCTGAGTAGTTTTCTTTATCTTTCTTCTTAAAATGAAAAGTAATTAAGTTTTGGATTGAAGTTGTGGAGAGTATTTATCTTTAAAGTTGGAACAAGTTCCGATGATTTAAATCCATCCACTTCATTTACTTCTTGATTTGACCAATCCAGATGTTAAAATTTGTTGTGAGAAAATGTAAGAACCGGGCTGGTATTGTCTCAGTCAACAAATGGAAAGAATCGCATGAGGTTGTATGAATGAGAATGTAGCTCATTTGATTGAGTGCAAATAAATATGGAAATATTCATTGATGGGTATAAAGTTAGAGGACTTTAAAGTGACAGGTTAAAGCCCCCAACTTGGTTTATTGTTTTAGGTTATGATACGAGAATGTTAGCCCCCAGGTGGAGG
>NW_018219007.1:6508-12045 GCF_001263595.1 Phalaenopsis equestris
AAAGAGGATTTCATGGATGTTCATGTCATTGAAACCAGAGCCGCTACATCTGTACGCAAGGCTCAAACTCTCGTAGAAGAGAACGCCGTAGATGAGCTGCATAGGGCTATCCTCCTAAGGGATGAGTAAGTCAGCCAACTTGAAAAAAGGATAGAAGAAATGGCCATGGCCATGAACACCATGGCCACCATTCTTGGGCAATCACAAGCACCGTAGATGGCCTTTCCATAAATCAACCAACTAGAAATCATACATATCCCAGATAAAAGAAGAGAAGTTGTCTTAGCAAGTAGAGATGAGCAACAAAAGAAGCATTTTCGAACGAGCGCCAAGCTAGAGAAAGAATTTAAGCAATTTGTTGAACAAGTTTGGGACGCCATAACCCAATCTAAGGGTAGTGCATTGATTCTAAAAGTTAGATCCTATCCATAGGAATTCGATGACGTACCTCTCCTCAAGGGTTTCGTGGCCCCAAACTTTAATATATTTGATGGCACTGGAAATCCTACAAAACATATAACACACTTCCGAGCTAGTTGTGGCAACATAAGAAATAGCAAAGCTTTACTCTTGAAACAGTTCGTCAGCAACATGTCAAGGATCGCCTTCGATTGTTATGTTGATTTGCCCAATCGATCAATTAAGACATTTACCAAGCTGGAACAATTATTTGTGAAGAGATTTGCCGGAGAGCAACACCATTTCTCTATAGGTTACATGAATTTGGTAGATTACATTTTGAGGTGGAGAAACCTTAGCATGAAATGTGAACCCCGGCTACATGAACGTCACGCAATTGAGATCTTACTCAAAAGCATTCAGGCCAGTAGCTTTCATGCTCAAGGGACTCGCCATCAAATCCTTCGAGAAGCTACTCAGTAAAGCCAACAATCTTCGAGAGGAAATCAAACGTATGGATTCTCATGAGAAATCCAAGGCAACCAGAGTATTTGAAAAGAAGTCATGAACAGTAGCGAGTGTCGACAAAGGAAAGTAGCCAATGAAGATATATTCAAAAAATCCTTGCCAATCTTCATCACAGCATGCTCAGAAATAGAGCAGCTAGTCCAATCATCGACCGCCTCAAGAAGGATCACCTCGAACAGGGAATAAGAGAATATCTCTGACAGAATGATAGAAAAATTGTGTATTCTTTCAAAGACGAAGCCGTATCCAAAATGTTCAAAAGTCTGATGAAGAATCCTGAGTTCAAACTTCCAGATCCAAAGAAACTCGAAGAGGTCAATAAGAAAGATCAACCAAATTATTGCCCATACCACAAGTTACTTGGGAACACTATAGAAAAATATTTCATCTTTAAGAATTGGCTCGAGAAGAACCTTAAATAAGGAAATATAACGATCCTGAAAGAATATCTAAAAGTACCTGAAAAAGGTTTCATAAGTATGATTTCGGCGAGCCAATCTCTCTGATTGATCCATATGCTGGAGAAGATGGATGGAGTAGGACACTGAACAAGCTTAAGAGGGTCCTAAACAAAATATAGGATTCATCAAAACAATCTTTTGTATATACCATAAAAGGCAAACGGAATGAATTTTGGATCAAATCATCCAAAAAAATATTTAATCAAATCCAAAAGGCATCAAAACAACCCTCTGTTCAGAGTCTTCAGCCTGCCAAACCTGAGACAAAGATTTCGCCAAGAGATTCTTCATCGTCAAAGATAAAGTAGAAGAAGAACATTTCTATGAAGATTGATAGCACGGGGGGTAGGATAGGGGTTGCCTCTACTAAATTAGTTGTCTCGGATTTGGGGAAGAAAATCCTTGAACCCCTGACTTTGTATGATTATCTTTTTGCCCCTCCGGGGTCATATGAATATAATGATTGTGATTTCGGCTATGCTTTAACTTTTTCTTGTGATAACGTAACTGATTATATCCAATCTAACTTCAATCTTAATTCCCAAAATGACCCACAAATCGTAATTGAGTCCAATGAACTCACTAACAAGACCAAAGAAGACCTTGATAATACCACTTACGATAGCACCGAGAGTGAGTAACCAATTCTGGAGCACCACGGTGCGCCGCTTGCCATCAACTTAGATCTTTCTGATAAAGAAGAAACACCGGAAGATTCGACAATAATATCTCAAGAAGAAGAAATTATAGAAGTGAACTTAAGGAGCAGGAGAGTGTTACCTCCGAGAACAACTCTAACAGATAAAGGAAAACAGACATTAACTCAAGAGGAGCTACCTCCACCTCCACCCGTGGAAGAACCACACAACCAAAAGAAAATTGGAGGATCATACAAAGTGGAATACAACGTGCTAGCTCATCTAAGGAAGTTGCTGGCCCGATTAAGCATCGACGACACTCTTATCCTATCAAAGGAGATGAGAGAGTCTCTAGTTATAGCTTTGCTTGATCCAGATATTTGCTTAGCCCAGTTTGCCAGCACATCCTCAAATGAATTTATTCATTGAAAGAACAGCCTGGGGTAACCTTCACAGATGAAGACTTGCTTCCCGGTATTGCCGACCACAATTTTCCACTCTACATCTCTGTTAACATCAACAGATTTGTGTTTTCCAGAGTTTTTGTAGATCCAGGAGCATCCTTAAACTTGATGAGTCTACGGACACTATCCTATTTTGACATTGAGTCTCAGGAGCTTACAACCGATAAAATGATTCTAAGAGGATTCAACCAAAAGGGATAGAGAGCCCTTGGATACATTACATTGCTTATGAAGGCTGGAGACTAACAACAACCACCAAGTTTCATATCATCGACGCTGAGACCTCTTTCAATGATCTACTGGGTTGACCATGGATTCACTAACACAACATAGTTCCATCTTCTCTACACCAGTGCATTAAGTATTACAAAGAAGGACAAGAACATTGCATCAAGGGAGATCTACAAACATTTTCAGTTCATGAAGTGGGCATTCATGAAGATGTTGCCTACTACGTGCCTCCAAAAAAAAATTCTCTCGTGAATTCACAACAAATGAAAGTGAAGTTTTAGAAAAATCACAAAGAGGAGGCCATTCAACTCCGTTTTAGAGGTCTTCCAACTCTCCCAGTGATCTTCCACCACTCCTTTGCAACAAGTTGGTTGAGGTTCTTTTAGTTCGCGCACCCGAGCTCGAGGCCAGGGACGAGGACGTGGAAGAATCAACTTAATTGTTGAACGAACTAGGCCAACCATCAACATTAGTGATGAAGATAGTTTCAAAGATGAAATAATGATGACAAAACAGAAGAAACCTTAGTACAAAATATACTTAGAAGATGCAGAGAAAAGCGAATATGAGACGATGTATGATCGGATAAACAACTATATGAATGTTATGATCCTTACTTCGATTCTCCCTCAAAAGGTCGAGAGTTAAAAGGTCAAGGAAGTCTATTTGTTGGTTCAAAGCTGATCAAAATTTATCGTGCTTCTACCTCTACTTATCTTGAAAATCATGTAAACTTGGATAATGATCGTAATGAGTTAATGGAATTGCCTTTTGGTTACTTTTCCCCTTATGTACAAAAGTTAATTTTACAGGGACACTAGCTAAAACAAATGCTAAAAGATAAATTTCAACTTTTTGAAAAATTATGGAATATTAAAAGTCAAACTCCCAGCTCAAAAGTGGGTCTCAGATTTGGTACAGTTGGACCAGTCAATGATTCAGAATTTGTATGGTTGTTACTAGTTAATCAAAATAGGATTGCCTCGATATAGAAGATGACTCTACTGATCAACTGCTATAAGGTGCTCCACCAGAAATTAAGGAGGAAATAAAATTCACTGTTGATGAATTGAAGGAAATTAACCTCGGGACTGGAGAGCAACCCCGACCTACATTTATAAGCTCCTTACTCAACGATGAAGAATCTTTACAACTGATCAAATTGCTAATAAAATTTAAAGTTTGCTTCGCATGGAGCTATGATGAAATGCCAGGACTGTCAGTAGAGGTTACAGTTCATAAACTCGAGGTGGATAAGAGTATAACCCCAGTAAAACAAGCTCCCAAAAGAATGCGCCTCGAAATAGAGCAGCAAATCATCGCTGAGGTGAAGAAATTAATAGATGCTAACTTAGTGAAAGAAGAGCAATACCGCACGAGGTTGGCCAACATTGTTCCAGTTAAGACAAAAAACTGACAAATCCGTGTTTGTGTAGACTTCAAGGATTTGAAAAAGGCATGTCCAAAAAACAAGTTTCCATTACCAATGCAAGAAATTATGGTGGATATCGCTTCAACAGATGAAATTTTCTCCTTCATGGACGGATCGTCGGGATACAACCAAATTGAGATGGTTCCCGAGGATGCAGTACTTACAGCCTTCAGAACACCGATTGGAATTTTCTGCTACACAATGATGTCGTTCGGCCTAAAGAACGCTGGAGCAACATATCAACGTTCAATGACAATGATTTTTGAGGACCTCATTCATAAGAAAGTGGAATGTTAAGTGGAAGATTTAATCATCAACAGTAAATGAAAGATAGAACATTTGTACGATTTGAGGATCGTGTTTGAACGGTTATGATGATATGACCTTAAAATGAGTCCCTTAAAGTGCGCTTTTGGCGAACCTCTGGTAAGTTTGTAGGATTCATTATCCGTCATCAGAGAGTCGAGATCGACCCAGCTAAGATTAAAGTTATCTTAGAAATGCCTGTTCCTAAAACCTTAAAACAACTACGTTCACTCCATAGGAAGTTGGCATATCTGAGATGCTTTATTTCTTATCTTTCAGGTAGGTGTCAGCCCTTCTCGTAATTAATTAAAATGAACGCCAATTTTTTTTGGGAAGAGAAATGCCAGTGGGCCTTCAAGGACGTTAAGAAATACTTAATGACACCTCCTGTTTTGGCAACCCCTATCCTAGGGAAACCTTTTATACATTATACCGCGGCCTTAGACGACTCTTTTGGAGCCCTCTTAGCCCAAGTCAGTGATGAGGGTAAGGAAAATGCACTCTACTATTTGAGTCATCATCTAATACCGATGGAGATAAGGTATCCACCTTTCGAGAAGCATTGTCCAGCCTTGGTTTTGGCCGCCCAAAAGCTTAGACATTACATGCTTTCTCATAAGATTACCCTAATTTTAAAAGTTAACCCGCTACAATATTTGATGACCCCATCAACACTCTTCGGACGTCTAGTAAGATGGTTGACAACGACTTTATATATGCTTAAAAAAATAAGTATTTAATACGGCTGCTACAAGATTTAATTCCTCAGCAACGACACCAAAAACTTAATAACAATTATAGATTCGATAAAGATGTATAAATAAAATATTTAATAATGGTAAAGTCACACTTATCAATGCAAGTAGACATATGGCTCAAGTAATATAGGGCTCTAATGGAGTTCTAGATATCGATCCCACAGGGAGTAATATTAGAACTACGAACTAAGATTTTAGAAAAGCAATATTTTAATTACAACAATGAAGTTCAAATTGTTTATCTGTCACTAATAAGCAATTGAAATAAATATGTAAATTTGCTAACTCTTAAATAACTAATTATACTAATAAAGTTTTTA
>NW_018219007.1:13002-13251 GCF_001263595.1 Phalaenopsis equestris
GAAGTTCCCCTGAATCTCTTCCTTTCTTTACAACACACAGAATTCCTTTTGGAAGCGACATAGAGGAAGAAATTTCTCACTTTCCCTCCACTCTTACAATTTCTCGAAGAATTCCTCACAATTAGACTCCCTATTAAACTCTCTACACATTGCTGGAACCTCTCTAACCTCCAGGACACTCTATTTTTGGCCAAAGTCTTCTCTTTAAAGATGTGGATGAGTTTTCCCAAGAGTTGCCTAAGCATCCCT
>NW_018219007.1:13327-13532 GCF_001263595.1 Phalaenopsis equestris
TCTAAATCATTAAACCTGGAGCCTCGGAAATTTCTCGCCGTCGGCTTCATTGGGTTTGTCGTCGTCACCCTAGTTCAAATCTTCACATTTTTATCCTTTTCGCTCCAAATTCGCTCCTTTTTGCATATTTTTGCTCCAATGACCCTAATTCATCATTCCTGCAACAAAATATCAAAAATACCTTTCTTTAAAGTGCAATATCATC
>NW_018219007.1:13593-17824 GCF_001263595.1 Phalaenopsis equestris
TAACTTTTGTTCCCCTCCGTGCTATCAAGGGACAGATTCTAGCAGACTTTCTCACTGCACACCCATTGCCAGCTGGGTCCCCTCTCAATGACGAGTTACCAGGCTAGCAAATACTATTAATGGAATTCTCCAACGTGCAATGCTGGGAAATATACTTCGACAGTGCTTCATCAGCCACAAAAGACAAAGAATCAGGCACAGTCATACCAGGCAAAGAAGGGATCAGTTTGAACTTTATTACGCGAGATAAGGGTATGTTGAGGTTCTCATACCACCTGACAGAACTGTGCACCAACAATGAAGCAGAATATGAAGCCATAATCACCGGATTGGAATTGACAATCTCAATGGATATAACAAACATTTCCATCTATGGCGACTCTGAACTCGTCATCCAGCAAGTCGTCGAACAATACAATATTTTCAAACCGAGATTAGCAGAATACCATAAGTACACGATGAAGCTACTGGAGCAGATCCCTAGTGTGATTTTCTATCTGATTCCTAGGGAAGATAATGCCCATGCTAACACTCTAGCAAAACTCACAAAAGAACTGGCGTGTGCCCCGGAGGATTCCATTGGAATCATAGTATAAGGAAGACATGTTTTGTCTCGAATTAACCTCGAAACTCTAGACAAGCTTGAAAAAGAAGAAGCAATAATTGCAGTTGTTGATATCAATGAAGATTGGCGCAAGCCACTAATAGAATATTTACATACTGGAAAGGTGCCAGACGACAAGTATGAGGCACATCACATTACAAAAAGGGCTATGTCATACACTTTAGCATGTGACGTCCTCTACAAGAGATCGTTCGACTAGATGTGGCTACGATATTTGAGTAAAGCCGAAACACAGAATATTGTTAAAGAAGTACATGTCAGATTGTATGGCGCTATGGCGCTCACCAGTCAGGGCAAAGATGAAAATGAAGATTAACAGACTCGGATATTTGTTGACCTCACTTTTGGTTGAGGTATAGTTTCCTCTTTAGTAGCTAGGGTCTTGCCATAAGACTTTCCTTTTGACTATTCCTAGAGGACTAGAAAAGGAACCCTCACAATTAGAAACTCTAAACTCTTCATTGCTTAACCTGAAGTTCCACAGATTGGTCCTAACCTCTAGCACTTAATAGGTGGGGCCAATATAGGGGAGCTTATAAGCATAGACAGTACCGTTACGAGAGGTTACAGCATAACACATCCTTCAATTCTTCAAAATACAAATCATCTACCTTTTTGTAGTACTGCGAAGAATACCTTCCAATAATGAGACAACTTTTAAAAGCACAAAAATCAACAATTTTATCAAAAGACACGAGATAGAATGAAGTTACTCTAAAATTTGCTATCTTAGAGCAAATGACCTGGCTGAAACCCTTAACAAGACATTGGTGCAATTTTTTAAAGAAAACACTGGACGAAAATAAAAGAGATTGGCATAACAAACTGTTAGAAGCCTTGTGGGCCTACGGGACGACATTCAGGAGTCCCACTCAGTGTACACCCTACATGCTTGTGTATGGGTCCAAGGTCATACTACCGATAGAAATTCAGACGCTGTCTCTCAGAGTCGTTGTTGCCAACCAGCTTATAATAGAAGAAAGTGCAAAACTCAGACTTGAAGAACTGTAGAGTCTTGAGGGAAAATAACTTGAAACACAACAACACTTAAAACTTTACTTGGCAAAGATGGTACAAGCTCATGACAAATTGGTCCGCCCAAGGACATTCAAAGTTTGTGACCTCGTACTGGTGCTCAAAACGCCTATTCTTGCACGCTGCAAGATAAGTGGAAAATTCGAGCCAACTTGGGAGAGACCATTTGTCATTGAAAAGGTCTACACAGGAGAAGTTCTATGCATGAGGAGCCTACCAGTTAGTAGATTTCCAGGGTGAAAGGCCCATGCTACCAATCAACAGACGACACCTTAAGACATACTATGTAACCTGACATTGCTTGTCGTTACTTAATTTAAAATTTTAAAATTTGGATTGTTTTGGGGTTATCTATGTAGCCACATGTCCAGCCAAATGTCCGTGACTGGGTCCAAAATTTTTGTAATAAGATTAACCTCAACATAATGAAAATTTTAAAAAATTACAGACTTCTATTTTCTCTTTTTTAAACTTAATATCCTACTAAATTAAACAAAAGACATACACAAATAAATGACTTCTTCACCAAAATAAACTAAAATTTCCTTTAATAAATACTTTGTTTTATTCTTGTTCACGCTAAGTTTCAGCTCACAGTCATTTTTCCTATCGTTTGCAAGGAAATGTCAGGCTAGAGGCTAATCTTCGCCTTTAAAGATGGCTGGAACCTCGCATTCAACAAGGAAATGGTGGCACTAGGTGGCACTATAGACTTTGAAATGAAATTTAATCAAGTCGACAATGGATTATGAGGGGTCTCTAATGGATGTCTTTAGCCAACAGGAAAAGGAAGGGCTACAACACCTTAGAAGAGTATGTTTCTACCAAAGATGGGTCTCAGACTGCCAATTGCCCAATGGAGGAGTCGTATGTCCTACTGGGAATAGATCAATATGTCCCAAGGAGTCCAGATCCATATGTCCCTTTGGATGCTGAGTCACACATTCCGTTAGTGCCAGAATTAGCACCAACTTGGGTTCCCGCCGACGTTGAAATGAGGGAATATACTCGATAGCCGCCAATTCTTAGTATGGCAAAGTACTATAAGATGAGCAAAGTGAACAAAAGAAACTTTGAATTCTACGAAGAACTGCAAGGGAGGTTCATCAACATATTAGAGGGATTGAAACTATACACCAGGGTCTTCTCAGAAAGTGATGAACAAAACATTCTCGATTGCATTTTTGACTTTAGAGATAGAGTTCGAGTAGGCCTACTTATGGAAAGAACCTATTCTAATCCAAGAAAGTGGATGCAAGGAAAGGGGTGGATTACTATCCAGTGCGGCCCCTGCTACAACTTTATCAATGATAGTCAAGAAAATCCTCCTGGGATTCTCAGGCACGATCAGGTGGATCCACTACCTCCAATGATAAAAGGGATGATTAAAGAATGGTCAGATGGAGTACACTGCCAGCTAACCGCATCCCTAACATTTGCATCATCAACATATATGATGAAGGAGATTGCATACCTCCGCACATTGATAATCATGACTTTGTGAAACCTTTTTGCGCTGTCTCATTCATGATAAAAAGAAAAATCCTATTTGGAAAAGAAATTGATGTCATTGATCCTGGCAAATTCAGAGGAGCTGTAGAAATTCTGCTGCCTGTTGGTTCAGTGCTAGTCCTTAAAAGAAATGGGGCGGACGTCGCCAAACACTGTATTCCAGGGGTGCGGTACCATAGGGTGTCCATGACCTTTTGACGAATGGACAATAGTAAAATGTCATATGGATTTCCACCAGATCTAGAATTGAAGGAACTGCTACAATACGAGCTATGAGAGGGTTGTGCCTCTAAGTACATGCAAAGGGAACTCTTGTCCTGGAGCATAGCTTAGAAGGTCTGCTCGATCAAGAGCTTGTCACACCAGGAACAGACATTCTCCATTTTATTGCACTACATTACAGTAGATATGACATGTATCAGACATGCTCAGCCTATGAAATGTACTTGGCATGGGATATTTGTGGATGTACTTTTATGCAACTAGCATATTGTATTTTTTTAGGCTTTGGCCTACATTCAATCTGTACCATTTGTTATAGCAGATTAATAAAGTTTGTTTCAGAAATTTGCATTCTATCAATTGTCTTTTTATGCGATGGATAAAAGCCACAAACCATACGTTGGTCTGAGATTACAATCAATAAAGAACAAAACAATAAAAATTTAATGATAATAAAATTTAAATAAAAATAACAAACAAAAAACTCTCTTTTAAAAAATCAACCAACTAAAATTAAATTTTTGAAAACATATTTTAAAAATTAAACATGATAAAAATAACAAGAAAATAAAATAAATCTGTTGAGTTGATTCTCTCAATTTCAAGGTCTCTTACTCTTTGCTCGCGCAACACAATTATCTTTGTCTGCACTAATTCTTTTAACATCCCCGTGGAATTTCACGTTCTGCACAAAACCTCTAAAAAAATTTCACAAATCTTCTTCAACAATGTCAACATTTTCAGTCGACACGTATCTTTGGATTCAACACCACCAATTCTCATTTTGGAATTAGTCCTTAACTTCTGATTCCTTTCCTTTCGAGGTCGGTCCTTAAC
>NW_018219007.1:20575-21531 GCF_001263595.1 Phalaenopsis equestris
TGACCCACATGGACCCCTTCACCAAAAATTGACTCAATCATGCCCAATTGGCCAACCAAAGACCACCACAACCACTAAGCCCTTCCTTTGGACCAGGCTAGCCCATTTAAAATCCACCAAGCCAAGCTATGGGCCAATGGGTCCCTAAATCAAGGGATTATTTGCCATATTTGGACCTTAAGCCAAAAATCTTTTCCATCATTGCTTGTTTATGGGGTTAAATCATAATTAAGCAACCCCTGACCACCTTGAGCCAAGAGGTGACTGATCACTGGCCAGCCACCACCTTGATTGCCCAAAAAAACCAACCTGAGGAGGCCAAATGTGGTTAAACACCCAATTGAGCGCATCCAAGCTGTCCCAATCCTATTGGAGGCTTGAGGTTTTCTTCCTTCCACCTAAGCAATTGGGTTGACCCATTGGCTAGCGCAATTGAAGCCCCATAGCTTCCTTATTTAGACAGCCATCCAGCATGGCTAGAGGAGCTATTGAAACTAACCTCAACAAAGCTCTGTTCAATTGCCTCTAAACCCCAAACACAACATAGAGAAGCTTAGCTCCACTGTCCTCTAGCCCTAATTTTCCCTGTGCAACCCTAATTTTAAACTTAAAAATTACGGTCGAAATAGGAAATTCCCTAAAACTCAACCAAAATCAAATTAAACTCACCCACACCATCCCTACATTGAGAGAGGAAGTTCCCCCATCAAAGCCACCACACCAGACCACCCTAACCCTGACTTTGATCAACACCCCAAATCGAGTTTGATTGATTTCATACTTGGACCCAAAGAGATCTCAAATTGGTACTTGAAGGAGCTTTGTGAAGTCCACATGAAGGTTTAGAAGCAATCTAATTAAGGCCTCACCTCTTGGACTAAGGTATTGGGTCTTCCCCCTCTCTTAAGCTTATATATACTCTCCATGCTTATCTACTTAATTTCATAGCATGTTAG
>NW_018219008.1:0-2855 GCF_001263595.1 Phalaenopsis equestris
TAACTTTAAAGTTTAGAAAATAGTTTAGTAAACTTAGTTCCACTAGCATACATTAAATTGCCATAAAATTTACATTATAGTTTGAATATTGTGTTTTACATTATTATGCCACCTCCCTGTGTGATTGATACTTAGGACTCCATTAGAGCCCTTTAGTACTTGAGTGATACGTATACTTGCGTTTTCAACCTAGTGATCGTTTTAAATCAAAAATATACCTTAAATCACTAGGAGTGGCAGCACAAATATTTTAAAATATAAAATTTATTATGCTGAAGTGATTATTAATATGATTGATCTGCATATTTCTTAATTGTGTTGTTATGTGTGTTATAATGTTGAAAGACATTTATTGCACATACAAAAACCCAGCGCATCAGTTTGGTTGCCCTAGCTTTGCATCTTTTTGACTTTGTTTTTGTGTGTTTACTGAGTTTAAGACATGCATAATAGTATGTTAGGGGCAGTCTTTTGTAGGGATCCATGCCTAAAACACATAAAGAACATATTACAGGGAGGAGAAAGTAATGATTTTAATGCTAACTCTTTTCTGCAGGCGCTGCTAAGCACCTCCTGCCAAGCTTGGCTCATATTCATTGCATGAAATAATCGTGCTAACTTTTCTGCATGTCTGGTCCTTTTCTTTTAATATGTATTTGATAGAGTCCTTAAAATTTAGTTTGTATCAAAAATAAGATACAGGCATGGGTTTTAAGGCACACGACACATTTGAACAACATGATGAGGGACAAAGAGCAACAACCTCGTGTCTCATACATTAAGTCTAAATCATATTCTTATATAGAATTAGGACCAAGTTTGTTTATGTAGTACATGAATTTTTTTCCTACTTTCCTAAGATGTATTGTTGACCCAACGACACCAAATTTTTTCATTATTTTGCCTGACATGCTTTTACTTTTTCTACTGTGTGCTTGAAATTCCTAGTTAAGCCCATTTTTATGTGTGGTTTGTTTGGGATTAATCATAAAATGCAATTTAGGCTCTTTAGGACCTTAAATTTTAATATCTCTAAAAAATCCTAATAAAATCTTAAGTCTAATTAAAATGTTGGGTTAAAATATCCCAAGATTTAAAAACTACATTTTATTTTCTTACATGGTCTTTAGGCTGGTTTTAAAATGAATCACAATGCTTCAGCATAACCCAAGTCATGCTAATCGAGTTTCAACAATCTAAGGACCACTCTAAATAATTATGTTGAATCTTGCATGTCTCAAGGAGGAGTCCCTGCACTCCTCCAAATGGGCTGTCATAACATAAATTTTTTACCTTATGATGTTCATGTCTCAAGGAGGAGTCTCTGCACTCCTCCAAATGGGCTGGCATAACATAAATTTCTTACCTTATGCTGTTGCCTAGAACGCAAGGCTCTCTAACATAGATGAGGTATAAGATAATTTTGTGAGATAGCTCTAACTGTATAAGCTATGCCTCTCTTCCCTCTCATGAAGGTAGCTTTTCACTTATGTTTGGCAAGTGTAAGTCCCACATCTATAATATCTAACCTTTAAGATATAGAAGTAGAGTCTCTTTCTCTTGGGCTTAGGGCTACCGAGGTTCCTTTGGATGACATAATTCATGGATTTTTGAAAAAGGATCCTCTGGACTAGTTGGGTCAACTATCTTCTTGATCAAGTAGACTTGAGGTCTGAATAGCTTGAGATGAAAGATCCATAGTGTACTGACCTGACTATCTCTACCTAATTAGAATCACTCTCTTCTTTGTTTTGCTTACGTCTATTGAGCCTTGTCCCTCCTTTGACATTTTTGTCGATGTCATTTGGCGTGCCTTACTTAGCTGACATTTCACTACCTATTTGGGATAAGGCAATTTTCCCTCCGCCCTTACGACATATTCTGGCCTCGAAGCAATGCGATGTTTCCTGTCAAGTGACCTGGTTATTTCATGGGCCTTGATTGCATATGAACTGCTACCCATTTGGGATCATGAGAGACTTACTCTTTGCTCTATGGCTTAGCGAGAGCTCAGAAAGTGTCATGATGTTTCTTATGATACAACCATCCCTTATGACATCTCTGCTAGTCGTCACTCATTTGTAAGAAGAACTTCTCTGATTGAGAGTACTCTTGGGCAACCCCCAAGATGTAATTAACTAAATAAGATACGTCCCTTTAGAAGCACTCTTGACCTTAAAAAAAAATTATAAATTTGGTTCTCTAGTTTGGGTAGCATATGGAGTTACTCTTTCATAGATATTTGGTTCAAAGTGTTTCTATTTTTTCTCATAAGAATGTACACTCTTGACCTATCACATGAGGTTTATCACACATAGAATCTTCACATTCTTTCTCTAATTTTTCTTTTTCATCGTAT
Organism: Phalaenopsis equestris; assembly: GCF_001263595.1. NCBI lineage: Eukaryota > Viridiplantae > Streptophyta > Magnoliopsida > Asparagales > Orchidaceae > Phalaenopsis > Phalaenopsis equestris. The sequence continues at coordinate 2,360 of NW_018219008.1, forward strand.
CGTTATCTTTCTTATTTGTCTCTTCCCCAGATCAACTATATGACGCGAAAGAGAGACTTATTGAGAAAATGAAATTATATGATGATAGATGAGCTAATGACTCTTTCAAAAATCAAAAAGAGAAAAAGAACTGAAATAAAGAAAAAAGAGAAAGGGGTTTGGCCATGAAGAACAAGAGAGGGAAAAAAACATTGACAAAGAGAAGAAGGGTGAAGCAACACGTAAAAAAATTACATGATAATCCTATAGTCTACATCAAGAAAGAAGCAAATTAAGGAAAAAAAGAAGTGTAAGAGATCACACTTTCCTTGCTTTGAGAAATTAAGAAATGAGGCTTTCTTGTTTTGCTTCCTTGACTTCTCAATTAGGTAGTGAGAGGTAAATGAAAAGAATGTTCTCAGTTTTGGTGAGAGGAAAGGATGGAAAGGGAAAGAATTTGACCTTGGATGAGAAGGAGGAGGGAAGCCTTTTGGGCGGCAGGGATGAGGGGGGGGTG
>NW_018219008.1:2979-11809 GCF_001263595.1 Phalaenopsis equestris
GGAGGGGGGTAGTTTGGTGTTTTTAAAATTGGGTAGCTATGGTGGTTAGGGCAAAAAAACAAAATTGTTATGATTTTAAGATAACAAAAAAAAGATATCACTGATCCAATCTGGTTTGAACAACGAGGTATCTAGCTCTAGATATGTCAAGTTGAAGTGGCCAGGTGGTTACAAAGTGGTTATGGTGATTATTACCATAAAAATTGACTCAAGCTCATTTGATAGATGAAAATATGACAAATTCAGTGGTATAATTAGTTTTTTGTCAAAGTGGGCCCATATCAAGATATTTTAGGTCAGAGAGGGCTCAAACCATAGGAAAGAGAGAATTAGTAGATTTTGAGTTGAAGATTTTACTTGATTTTAATGGATCAAATTAAGCATTATTTAATTTATTTTAAATTTTGTGAAAGTCTAATTTTATTGTGAGCTCATTTTGAGTTAATTATTTATAAATTATTCTTTTTTATAATTAAAAATATCATTTTATTTTCTTAATTATTATCACCTCAATGGGCCTCTAAACAAAGTTGGATTCTAGCATAGAGATGTTCATTTGAAAAATTTCGATGATATGTAAACAATTATGAAGGTCCTTTTTTAAAAAATAATTTGTTGAATGTTTTCACGTGGGACCATTTTTCGTACACCTTATGTGTACAATTTTACGTAAAAAGGGTGTTTGGTGGCCACCAAATTGGTTTGCATGCTCTTTATATATGATTATAAAGATTATGCAACTTATATAATAAATTCTGACCACGGATTGGTTCGTAGAGAAAAAAAATAATTTTAGGGTTTGAAGAAAGCACTTTTCATGTATAAAAATTTGAACTGAAGAATTTTATGTAAAAATTATCTCAAACGATTGTCAAACTAGTTTGCAGAGTGTTTATATGTGACAATAAATACCATGCAACTTTCATAATGAATTTTTGAGCCTTACAATGACCTGGGGAGAGAAAATAATATTTTTGAGGCTTTATGTTGATGAGGCTTATTTCAAATTGATTTTAGGGTTTGGTTAAAGTTGATTATATCTGAGTTTGTTTTCGTTTAGTTTATTTTAATTGTGCTAGAGTTAGATTTTAGTTGTATTAAATCAGAGTTTAACTCAAAATTTAACTCATGTGAGAGTTAGTTGAAAATAAGCCATGGAAAAAGGTTGACCAAAAAATGAGGTCAACAAGTAGTTGATACATAAATCTTTCACCCTTTCTAGTATCTAATCTATTTTAAAGATCACTAAAATGACAATTCTTATCATCATAAATGGTTCTCTTATCATCCCTACATGTCACTTTATATTTTTTCCAATTCCTTGAGCTTTTACAATTAAACCAAATTTTTATGACAAAAATTCTTATACGTTATCTTTTCTTGCATATTATCATTCGACCATCAAATTTTTTTTATTTTTAAGAACTTTTTCTCCAATGCCTTGAGCTTTTACAATTAAACCAACTTTTATGACAAAAATTCTTATACTTTATCTTTTCTTGCATATTATCATTCCACCATCAAATTTTTTTTATTTTTAAGAACTTTTTCTTTTAATTCTTCAAGTACATCTTTTGCAACTTATTTAATAGTGCTTGTTAATTTATTTCATATAGCTTCATAAACATCCTAAATCTTAATATCATGAAGTTTAATCATAAAAATATTTTTATTTGTATCTTTTAAGTGTCTCCATCTAATATTATAGCAATATTTCATCTTATTTTTATCTTCCATCCTTTCATCTTAAAATCCAAAACCAATAATCAATATTGAGTACATAAATTTTAACTTAGAGAATGACCTTATTATCTTTACCATCTCAACATTCTATTTTTTTCTTAAGAAAATAATAAATTTGTGTTTTATTATGCACAACTCTTTTCTTAAATACAGTATGAACAACAACAAAATCATAAACTAAATTAAAATTCACTATAGTTCTATAGTTTTTGTTAGTCAATCCGAAACTACGGTCACCAAGAATACATACACCACACTATGAACATGAACATTTAAATCTCCTCTAAAAAATTTTCATCAAGAGATCTCTTTTTTATTAACTCTTCTAGACCATTCTAAAATTTTTATTTTGAACATATATCAAAATCTTTCTAAGGAGCATTAATACTTATACCATTAAAAATCTTAATATCAATAAAAATCTTTATAGCTACAATTCTATCACAAATTCTATTAACCTTTACATTATTATATTTCAAACTAATATATATAATTACACCTACATAGTTTTTTGTATGACTCCTACCTAAATAAAGTTAAGAACCTAAGCTACCAATATTCTTACCTTTTCTCCAACCCATTAGGTTCTTGAAAACATAAAATATTTTTATTTCTATTAGTCATAATATCTACTACTTCCATTAATTTACCTATGAGAGTACCTATATATATATTCCAAGTTCTTATTTTAATATTAGTTTCAATGCCTAATGACTTCGCACACATCCGTCCATAATATCAAAACCTTGATTATTAAACACAACGCTGAAAAGCCGGTGCAACGACTCTTGAACATTTTTTACTGTATTTAGGTCATAATGTGTGTTGTTTCAATGGGATGCCCTAGCATTTACACAATGTTTCAAAAGAATTAATGACATTTTTTGACAAATAAATATGTTTGTTGTCAATTACCTAGCACAACCCTCTATTTTTTGAATCCGATGCTTGGGACCCGACAATGATAATAATTAGCTAAAGATTCGAGGAGAATAAAAAACCAAAAAAGGAGGAAAGTGGTGGTCTACCTAGCACAACCCTCTATTTTTTGAATCCGATGGTTGGGACCCGACAATGACAATAATTAGCTAAAGATTCGAAGAGAATAAAAAACCAAAAAAGGAGGAAAGTGGTGGTTTACTATTCTCACTTTACTACTTGCACAAGTTTTTCACCCACACAAATTTTCCTTTTTTTCATTTAGCGAGTGAAAAAACCAATTGTATCAATTTGTTTACATCATAGAAATAATTTAGGGGCTAATTTATTCCCTGATTTAGTTGTGTAAAGCAAATCAAATGCAGTAGTTTTTTAAATTCTAACATTTGGTTGGATGAAAAGGATTGGAGAGTAAAATTTAGGAAATTTAAGACTGATCTTGCAGTTCAAAATTTGTGTATTTCAAATTTGTTAAATTTAGGCTATTTCCAAATACACTGCACTATAACTTCTTGCTGCTTCCAGCTGCTTCTGCTTGCCTCCGCCAACGACCCACGGCTAGCCATTTGCAGTAGCTTGTAGCTCCACCATAAGCCCACCACCTACCACCCGCCATCACCATCCCTACATGTGGCATGCTACCTGCAGCTCACTGCTACCACAACCACCACCTACCGCTCGCTCCGCCGGCCATTGACCGCTTGCCACCACCATCTGCTTCTGCTGCTTATTACATTTATTTTTTTTATAAATTTTTTTTTCATTTGTTTTTTATTACATTAAACAACATCAAAATATTTTAAATATATCATATGTTGTGTAATAACATTAAACAACATCAAAATATTTTAAATATATCATGTTTCTATACTACAGGTTTTTCTAGCAAAAGAGAATGTGTATTCACACAATAAAACTGGAAAAAGAATGTTTGTTGACGAATGGCGCGAGACTAGCTCTCCAGTCGCTTGCCCTCATATTGCCTGCATGCCTACCTCCATGCGAACTGAATGAATAGCCGTAAAGCTCCAAGAAAGGAGCAGAAAACTAGCTTGCTTGCAGTAAGGTCGACGGCGGCTTTCCATTAGCAGCCCGATGTCATCTGCCATCCCCATCCGCCGCAGTGGGCTCGGCAGCCACCCCCTTCATTTTCGACTCGGATCTGCATCCATTTCTGCTTTCACACTGATCACACTGCTCTCCGCGGTCCTCTTGTTTTTTCTATTCATTCATATGGTACTGTCTAGTTTTTCTTGCACTGTCCTTCGGTTGAGTCTGCGTCTGTATTCCCTTTCATCTAATGGATTTTCCCTATGCGAAAGAGCGCAGGCGATAAACGGCATAGCATCACGGACTCGAACAATTGCGGGGCACAATCTAGAGGCCACACCCTGGCATCCATTCAACCTCCACGATCGCCACCTCGAAGCCTCTGCCTCCCTTATCCTGCGCTGTTCCTACCTCTCCTGTCTCCGCCGCTCTCATGCGAGCAAAATCTCATCCCACTCGTCGCCGCCGTCAGCGTGCCCCGCGTTCTTCCGCTCTATTCACAGCGATCTCGAGCCCTGGCGTCGCTCTGGAATTTCTCGCGCTGCTCTTGCAGAGGCCGGAAAGCGCGCGGCAATGCGGGTCGTGATCCTCGGCAGCAATCGCCTCTACATCGACCTCTACTACTCGTGCGTGCAGAGCCGGGCCATGTTCACCGTCTGGGGCCTGCTGCAGCTCCTTGAAAGGTACCCCGGGATGGTCCCCGACATCGATCTAGTGTTCGATTGCATGGATCGCCCTGCAATTAACCGGACGGAATACGATCCCACGGCCACCGGAAAGCCGCCGCCGCCTCTCTTTCGCTACTGCACAACAAAGGAACATTTTGATATTCCGTTTCCAGATTGGTCTTTCTGGGGCTGGTAAAACTGCTTTCTACTTTTTGATGATCTTTTTTTTTATTAAAAGGAATTATCCACTGTACGGACGTGCAGTTTGACGTTGATGAAGAATATGTTGCCTGCGTGTCCCTAGGGCAAAAAGCGATTATATAGTTTGCATTTATAAATCTTTGGCTTTGAGTAGTCGGCATAGCAATGAAGGTGGTATGAACTACACAGCATGAGCTCTATTGGATGGAGTATGTCAGAAAAAAAGTTATACAGCTGTAAAAAACTTTCTTATGTATCATCAAACTTTTTAGATTTTAGTTGTCTCTGTGAATGTCACTTGATCTTCATTTTCTAGAGTTTCTGGTATAAATTATCTCAGCCCGAAGCATTTTCCCCAAGTGTATTGCCTATATCCTGACCAGAGCAATCAATATATGAAGCAACTGTCTTGCTCTTTTGAACGTAAAGTTTGCATTTTATAGGAAGTAAGAACAATTTGTATTTTGATAAAAAAAGAAAACATGAAAAATGCGTTGAATCATTTCAAGATCGAACCTATTTACTTTATTCATTTTGATGCATCAGAGCAAGATTAACTTGACTGTGCATATTGAACATTATATTCTTAAATTTTGTGTGATGAGGGTGATCTGCAGGTTATGTCATATGCACTTTTTAAAATTTATTTGATAACACACTCTTTAGCATCACATTTTTCTATAAATTTGAAGTTCTTTTATGTGGACATGCCTCCCCATCTGCTTTTTAAATTCTGAAGCATTTAGGAGTTTTAAGGTTCAATTTAATTGAAGCTCTTGCTGTTGTTTTGGAACCACTTGTGTTTATAAAGTAATTTAAATGGAACAATCATGCCGTAATTAAAAATAGAAGTTTGACTCTGTGTGTGTGTGCGCGCCACACAGTCTTTTGTTCAAATATTTTACCAGTAACCAGTAATGCTTTACAATCAATTAACAATTATCTGAGTATTGCAAATCTTTTCAAAATTATTATCATATATTAGTGAGTATAATGACATGACTTGGTAGAAATTTTTTGGATAGAGAATTAAAATCTCAAGCTTTTATTAAACTATTGCTCTTCTTGTACAAAATGATAATGCCCATGGCCCATTATACTAATTCATGTGGCGGTGTTTATTTTGACTTCCTATCACCTGGATTGCTGATTGAATATCTAGAGTTTCTTACAACAACGTTCATATTAAAATTTTATATATGCTCCTAGTAAATTAAATCCAGTTTATTTTGACTTCCTATCACCTGGATTGCTGACTGAATATCTAGAGTTTCTTACAACAACATTCATATTAAAATTTTATATATGCTCCTAGTAAATTTGCATGTTTTTTTAGTTTATTTTTCAACACTTTTCCTTAAACAAAAGAAGAAAAAAAGTGCTCCATTGACCATGCATAGCATTGCCTTTAATTTTATGAATCGTTCCATATCATATGGCTTATTAAAAATATAAGAACTTGTTTTGCAATTTTCACACATTCTATTTGAATTTACTACTTGATTTGGTATTTAATACCATGAAAATGAATAATAGTATGTTTGATTTCTTCAGGATGCATACTATTCTTTCCCAATTCCATTGATGATTCATTGTCTGCATATGCTTTTATAAAGTGTATTAAAGATGAAAATCAAAAAGTAATTTTCTTAGAGGAAGATATTCAACATAGGTAGATGAGTTATTTTGATAAACCTTTTAATAAAGTTTTTGAAAATACGGTTGACCTTAGTGTTCTTAATATTGTTAATAATAATAAATGATTTATTTTTACCATCACATTAGTAACAAAGAAGTTGATGAGGCTTTAAAAGAAACCATGAATAGAAAATCAGTAGGAGTTGATGATATCCCAATTGAAGCGTGGAAATATTTAGCAAAATTGGGAGTTTCTTGGCTTAATAAACTCTTTAATATTCTTTAGATGTTCAAACACAAGTAGAAGCTCTAGTATATATATCTTTAATGACTTGAATAGAAGCATATCAACACTTTTCTTCTCTAAAACTCTCCAAAGTACTTTCTTGGATCATTATCGCAAGATTTTTCTAAATCAATAAAATTAATATGTAGATCCTCCTTATTGTCTTTGTACTTCTCCATCAAGCCTCTCAACAAATGTACAACTAAAGTTGATGCATAAGAGTTTGCAAATTAGAGAGGAATTATGTTGATGTGTCATACTTTAAAACTATGAGAAAAGATAATTGAACATAGGTTAAGACGTGATACAAAGATTTCTCATAACCAGTTTAGATTTGTGCTGGGGAGGTCTACTATGGAAGTTGTACATTTGTTGAGAGGCTTGATGGAGAAGTACAAAGACAATAAGGAGGATCTACATATTAATTTTATTGATTTAGAAAAATCTTGCGATAATGATCCAAGAAAGTACTTTGGAGAGTTTTAGAGAAGAAAAGTGTTGATATGCTTCTATTCAAGTCATTAAAGATATATATACTAGAGCTTCTACTTGTGTTTGAACAGAAGGAGGATTGACCATGTTTTTTTTTATTTCAGTTGCATTACCTCAAGGATTGGCTTTAAGCCCATATTTTTTTTTACTTTAGTTATGGATGCTTTTACTGGACATTTACATGAGGATGTACCTTGGTGTATGCCTTTCACTGGATATTCTTATTGTGGATAAGAATAGAGAAAGAGTTCAGGAAAAACTTGAATTATGGGGGTTTACATTAGAATCTAAAGGACTTCGTGTGAGTAGATCCAAAACGGAATATATGGAATGTAACCTTAGTAGTAGTAGCTCTAATGGTAGAGTTGTAACTATGGGTGATCAAATCGTTAAAATGTGTGAACATTTTAGATATATCGGGTCTGTTCTTTAAAGTGATGGTGATATAGATGAGGGTGCTATTAGTAAAATTCAAGTTGGTTGGTTGAAATGGAGGAATGCATCGGTACTATTGTCTGATAGAATAGTACTGCCTAAACTGAAAGAAAAATTTTATAAGATGGTGGTGAGAGAGGCAATGCTCTATGGAGCAAAATGTTGGGCTTTAAAAGAGAAGCATAAAAAGAGTTAAGCGTTGTGGGGATGAGAATGCTTAGGTGGATGAGTGGCTTGACACTTAGAGACAAAAAAAGTGAAATGAATATATCCGTGATAGGGTTGTTGTAGCTCTAGTGGCAGACAAGATTAGAGGGAGTCATCTTAGATGATTTGATCATATTAAATGTCGACAATCTGATGATCCTGTTAGGAGAATAGATGTTTTAGATTCCACTTATGTTAAGAAAAGCAGAGATAGACCTAAAAAGACTTGGGCATATTGTATAAAGAATAATCTTAAGCAGTTAGAATTAAATGAAAATATGACGAGTAATCTTAAGCAGTTAGAATTAAATGAAAATATGACACTCATTTGGACGCAATGGAGAAAAAAGATTCATATAGCCGACCCCACTTAGTTGAATAAAGGCTTGTTGTTGTTGTTGTTGTATATGCTTTTATAACTTCATTTTCAGAACACACAATTATTTGTATAAGTTTCTGGAGCAGGCGGCATGATTGGTTGCTTCTTTGTACATTAAGTGAAGCTAGCATCGTCAATATGAAACATAAAATATTTTGATTTTTGGATCAATTTGATCTTTGACCTTATAACTACTTGAGTAAGCAATATTATAATCTATGGGTTAATAATATGTCATTTGATAGATCAAATCATTTTTACTGCCTTCAAGTTTGTCTCGGTCGACAGTTTTTAAACACTTCATTTAATATTTTTATATATTAAGTTAATATTATATTATATTTCATCTAAAGATGAGCAATTAATTCATTTGAATTAGTTTTTATTGTGAGTTCTTTATTTTTTTATGGAGATCTTATATTTTTTGAGTGAATTCTCTAACTTTAAAATATTACTCTTGATACTATGGGTGTAAACAAGCTGAACACGAGCAAGCCCAGGCTCAGCTCGTGTTTGACTCATTTATATTTCAAGCACAAAAAGTGTGTTCGTGTTCGGCTCGTTTGCTTAGCGAGCTGAACACAAGCTATTCACGAACAAAGAGTCATTTTGACAACCCTAGTCAGGTAGCCATAAGTTGTTAAGATCTTAAGGATTAGGGCAAAATTTAAAACATTATTTGAATCTAATTTAATAATTTTTCTTCTACTTTCTTAATTAATAATTTTAATTGATTATAAATCTTTGTAGCCTTGTAGTCAATTAAATTTTTTAAAAATATTACTCATCAAA
>NW_018219008.1:12007-43410 GCF_001263595.1 Phalaenopsis equestris
TATATATATATATATATATATATATATAAAAGAAAGATGGCGCTCGCCACTCTGCTACGGTCTTCTCCTCTCTCGGCGCTTCTATGGCGTTTGGTTTAGTTCCCGATTTTTGCTCCCTTCCCTTGCGATGGCTTTGGATAAAATCATTGTTGTAGCCCTAGCCGGTCAGAAAAATGGGAAGCCAGCTATCTATATTTCTGAATCCGAATGCAATACTTTTGCTTCCTCTTGTCTTTTAACTTTGGTCGGAAAATTTCTTTACGGTCATCCTAGGCTTGAGATTATTCACAAGGAATTCGAGCTTATGCACCTTGTTGGGGAGTGAAAAATTGGTCTAATAGATGGGCAACACATGTTTATTCAATTTAACAATGTTGAAGATTACACACGCTTGTTTGCTAGAAGATTAGTTTGGATTGATAATCGTACGATGAAAATTTTGAAGTGGACTGTGAATTTCGACCCACAAACTGTACCACCAACTATTCCGGTTTGGATTCGTCTCCTTGGTTTGAAATTCCATATTTTTAGCCAAAAAGTGTTGTTCTCTATTGCAGCAGTTTATGGTTTGCCACTCAAAACGAATATGCCCACTTTTACTCTCTCTTGTTCGTCTAAAGCCAGAGTGCTTGTTGAAAGGGAAATTACTTTACTTAGTCCCGAGGAAATTTGGATAGGTTTGCAACATCAAGGCTATTGACAAAAGGTAATTATTGAGCAATTTCCTTTTTATTGCTACAACTGTCAAATGTTTGGCCATTCTAACTCTCACTGTTATCACTTATATCCTTATTTAAAATAAAAAAAGAACAACGCCTCTTCTGAGGTCCCCCTCCCCCTAAACCTATCCCAATTGCATCTACTTGGAACCCTTCTCTTCTCAAGTCTAATGATCATCAAAGGGGTATCACTACTGCCAATATAGTGTAGCAGATGATATTTCAATTTTACCCAACTTGAGATCCGACCCTCAGGTGCACCTTGATTTAGATACTGATTCGGCTCACCACATTACTCTAGAACCATCTATTCCACCTGCTGTCATGGTGGAAAATGCAACTAGAGAGGATATTGCCATTAATACAATTGCCCCTCAGGAGAATCCTTAACTACTTCAGCCTTCACCACACAATGTTGGATAAGAGGGTCATCTAATTCTGGAGGCAAATGATACTCCATTTACTCTGGAATCACTTCAAGCTGATGATGTGGACATTATAATCTTGGAGGAGTGCCAAGATCAAGATGTGCATTAGCCTGCACCTACTCAACAATTTATGAATCAACATACCCCCAAGAGGAATGGCAGGTCCAAAAAGCTATGAAGAAGAACGAAGGAGTGCTTGAACTCAGGAGTTTACTGGTTGACACATTGCGAGTTCCGGGCAACAGCTAACTTAAACGTTTGTCACAGGTCTCTCTCCCTAGAACCAGGGGGAGGGGGGAAAAAAAATGGGATTAACCCCATCTCTATATATTGTTCCTTTAACAAACTCCTCCATCTTCATAGGATGCATAACGATCTCCACATACTCTCTCAATATCTACATGCTGGCTCTTCGGAAGGGATTTTCACGATTGTACTTTCGGTGTTATCCATTGTATTAGTCACAGAATTATTTTCAAGTTTCTGCTGTTTTTCCGCGGGTGTTATTTGCGGCTTTATTGTTGCTTGGGTTGGTTTACCGTTTGGTGTTATTCACGGATTTATTTCATTCGTCTACTGCGGCACGGTGTTATAGGTGGTGGCATCGACGGTAGTAGCGGCGACTATATCCCATGTTTTATTAAAGATGTTATCTATGACGTTATTGTCTTCCAGGCTTTATGGCGGTAGTAGCGGCAACTATATCCCGCGTTTTATTAAAGATGTTATCTATGACGTTATTGTCTCCCGTGTCCCGACAGTGTTATTCTCTTTATCAAAGTGCGGCACCATTTGGGGTTATCAGCGGTAGTATCCCGCGGTGTTGAAGCCATATTGTTGCGAGTGTTATTAGTGTTATGATGCGCAGTGGAAGATAGGATACATGTTATTCCTCAAGGTGCCTCTACGATGCTTTCCTCGGCGTGTTCACAACATCTCAGTGTATGTGTTGTGTTATCTTGGCCTTACTGCGGGGTTTTTTTGGCAGTATTGCGGTTGTATTTAGAAGTGTTTCTGGGTTTATGCTGGTAGTATTCCGATCCAAGTTCGTGTTATCGCAACAGTGGCTGTAATTTTGGATACCCCAAACATGACGCCACCTCCCAAGAAGCCCTCAGACCATTTTATGTTTTTTTTTTTTTTGGAAGATTGTCCAGTCTATTTTTTTTGGTATACTTGTAATTAATCTTGTATGCCTTCTGAGTGGGTTCTTAGCATCCACTCACTAAAACCTTTGTATCTTCTTTCCATCAATGAATATTTTATTTTGAAAAAACAAACAAACAAATATATATATATATATATATATATAAGAATGACTTCTATTTTTAAAAAGGGCTTGGATTTTGAATTTCATTCATTGGAACTTTGAGGAGTAACCAAAGTAAAATTGTCTTTATTTTCTCTATTTGCATGAACACTTAGATGGCCACACATATGACTACTAGATTTGGCATACATAAAGATTAGTTTATTTTTCATCTTCTTCTGCTTTAAAAGCCCACGACAATAAATGTTCTTCTTCTTTATTCTCAACCAAATTAGCTCTTTCTTTAAATATTTTATAATGATAACCTATCAAAATATAATAACCAATTTTATTGCATGCTTAACAACAACTGTAAGTTTTTTTTCCAGCTCAATTGCTTGAAATATAACTTTCTTCTGCATTTCTTTCAATTTTTTCTGGGCCACTATCATCTCCTCGGCCTCTTCCATAGCCATAACAATGTTCATGGCCATGAGCACTTGAGTTATTCTCTTCTTCCTAGTCTTCCTTATCATTCTTCAATGTCATATTTGTTTGGAAGCCTTGCTTAATGATATATTGCTTTGCTTATTTTTTCTTTTCTCACTTGTCGTTAGAGAGCCCGTAAGCTTATCAATGAATATGGGCTAGTCCTTTCATCTAATTGTAATGCATTATGCTTAAAATTGTCATTGATGGAAAGTAGTATTTTTTTTTCTATGATTTGAATATTCTCTAAACTTTCTTCGAACCTTCATATTTGATTTATCATATTCAATAATGTTGTATATAGTCTACTTCATTGTCCACCCACCATTTGTAGTGCTTCATACTCACACCAAAGTATTTGAAGCCTAATCTTTTTTTCTTCATCTATTTCTTTGCATGTCCTTCGAAGTATCTTCCATAATTGGTTAGAGTAAATGCTTTGATGAGTCAAAATCATCTTCACAAAAACCTTGGCAGATAAAAAAGAGCGTCTTTTTGTCCTTCTTTGTAATTTCTTTCAGGGAGTCCATTTGGTTTTTGATAATATTGCTTCATCTTGAGACTCTATGTCAGATTTTTCAACTAATAGCCAAATATATTAGGATCCAAACGATATCTTTATTTGGAGTTGTCAATTTTCGAAGTTCTCCTTTGTGACACACGTGACCTATAGGTTCATGTCCTTTGCCATCACTTACAGTCTTTACACGGATGCCACTTTGATAAAAATTTTTCTGAAGTTGGAAGAATAAACTGTCACGTTTATATTGAAATTGTTCTCTTAAACTTGGTTTGTTCCAAGTGGGAAGGCTCTGCCTGTTCATGCTAGTTCATGAAGGGTTAGCTAGGTTCAATTTAATACAATTTTCAATTGCTTTCTACCATCACCAGATATCTTCGTATTAGAATTTTCTAGATGCTCCATGAAAAATACACAATTGTTTTTGTTTTATTTTTCAACATGAATTTATTGTATGTGGTTTATGATTAATGGTCAGTGATCTTTAGAGGTTGTTTGGTTGCTGGAATGAAGCGAAGTTTATGTGGGATTTATGATAAATCTTAACAAATGATCTGAAAAATAAAAATAAATCATATATTTTTTTCAAATCCCAATATTTCTAAATGTTGTAGTTTGGAGAATGTAAGGGAATTAGATAAATAGAAATAAATTGTTCACCCTTATCACAACGCCGCCATCTTGTTGATGCCTTCGCCAATGAGTTCCTGTCGTCACATCTTCACTTCTTTTTCAGAGGGTTTTTGATAGCAGCAGAAGATAGTCACACTTTTACGATCTTGTCTATAACCCTTCAACAAGCTCCCATTGCGACTTGCTTGCTTCATGAGTGTTTTGGGTTAGGAAGCGAAGGTGGAGAAAGATTTTTCATGGAGTGTTTTGGGTTAGGAAGCGAAGGTGGAGAAAGACAAGTGTACAGTTAGTACTTAGGTTGTAATAATTTTAGAATTATAAATTTCAAAAATAATTTTAAAAATAAACTAAAAAGATAGTTTATTTTGTTAAATAGAAAGTTTCTATTTAATTAGATTTGTAGATTTTTAATTAATGGTTGTATAAAATCTTATTTTGTGCTAATTATCATTTACTAAAGCAGGATTACAATATCCTACTTGCAGCTAAACTGCGCCTTATGTGGGTGATCTTCGGATTTATTTTTCTTAACAGGTCTGAGGTTAATATCAAACCATGGGATGAACAGTTCAGAGAGATCAAGCATGGGTCTCAAGTGCTTCCATGGAAGATGAAAGAAGACATAGCATATTGGAAGGGTAATCCAGATGTTCAATCACAAATACGGATGGAATTACTGAAGTGCAATGACACTAAGCAATGGAAAGCCCAAATCATGCATCAAGTTCGTGAATAAGTTCTAAATATTTTCCTCCAGAAATAAATTTTTATACAAAAATTTAAGTCTCTGAAATATTGTGATGTTATTGTGCTGTGGATTGTGATGCATTGCAGGACTGGGTAAAAGAATCGAACTCTGGCTTTAAAAATTCCAAACTTTCAGACCAGTGCAAGCACCGGTGGGAGACTTTAATCTCTTTTTCCATGGCCATCTAAGACATTATAATCTTCAGGAAGCATTAATATTTAACCACTCACCCTATTTCTGCAGTTACGAAATCTACGCCGAAGGTTTTGCATGGTCAGTGAGTCTGAAGTACATTCTTTCTTGTGGATCTGTTTCACTGATTATAGATCCGCAGTATGAGGACTTCTTCAGCCGCGGCCTCATTGCTAGTGAGAACTATATACCCATCAATTGCACGAGCTTATGTCCCTCTATAATGTCTGCAGTGGACTGGGGAAACAATCATCCATCTATTGTATGCTCTCATTTTATACGTTTTTTTGTATTTTAATTTTCACGCTGCTCTCTAGTGACATCTCAAATGATGTTTTTCATGCTACACCACTTCTCTCGAATGGTTATTTTAATTTTTCCTCATAGAGACTTGTTGGAAACCATCATTCATATAAAAATACATCATATATTTGAACTTCAAGATTATTTGTTTCTTACATTGATATAGTAGTCTCTTGGTATACAGGCTGAGGCTATAGGAATAAAGGGGCAGAGATTAATGGAGGACCTGAGCATGGATCGGGTGTATGACTATATGTTTCACCTTATCATGGAGTATTCAAAACTGCAAGATTTTAAGCCAGCTCCACCCCCATCTGCTCTTGAGGTATGTATGAATGCCATCCTTTGCTTGGCAGATCAGAAACAGAGAGAACTACTTGAAAAATCGTCAAGTTCACCTTCGACCACTGCACCTTGCATTCTATCACATGTGGAAGATTATAATGGTTAGCATCTACTATTTGTTTTTGTTTAATATGATTTTATGAGCAGAATAAGATGCTGATTTAGAATGGTATGGTTGATCTAGTCATCGAAATCTCTGTATTGAAGTCCGGTTATGTCAGTGCAACCTGTAACGATTCCTTTGTTTTTACCGCACCTTTCCTCTCTCCAGATTTCATTCGGAATATTCATTTGTTGAAAGCTGTTACGTTTGCCGCTTTTATCAAGCAAAGTTTGCAGAAAAAAAAAACTCAATTATCATCCTGCCTTCGTAATCTATTTACGGTATTGTCTGACATGAACTTGTTGCTGATCTTACTCTCTTGCACACATTTGTTGAGAAAGAAATACGCTGTTTCATGATCGATACAATCCTTAATTAATCATGTGGTCAGTTTAGTCTCTTAATGTCATATTTCTTCAATTTAGTTCATCCACTAGATAAAATTGATCCCAAATAATCTCTTAGGTCCTAAGTTGGGATCATTTGTGTCCCGATTTTCATCCTTTCAACCCAAAGGACTATCTGGGATCATTTCTATGTAGTTTAGGGATGGCCACATGCTAATAGTTTGGAGAGTATTTGATAAGAAATCATTTAGAGTATATATATATGATCAATTCATGCATGTTTGTGGGTATGGCCTTTTGGTCCATGTAATTTTAGTATGGCTCATTTGGTTGTTTAAAGTTACATAATTTGTTTTGAAAATTTTGCCTATTCTAAATTTAACTATTTCGTCGGATATAGCTATAATTTAATATGTTTTTTTGGCTCAATGAAACTTTGGAATAGAAAAAAAGGGGATATACATACTTACCACTCAATTCTTATTTATCTACGTATAAATAAATATAAAAAATTAGATATTTTATATGCAATTATATAATAATTATATGGTATGTATGTAGATCCCTTTAAAAGAACATAAAATAGTTGAATCTACTTTTTTTTCGTGATATTCAAGCCTTGTGTTTGAAAAAGCTATAGGGTTCCAAGATACGTTCTTTGGAGAGTTCTAGAAAAGAAAGTGTTGATGTAATTTATATTCAAGTCATTAAAGATATGCATACTAGAGTTGTTACTTGTTTTCAAATATTAGTATTGACCAAATATTTTTCTATTTCAGTTGATTTACATCAAGGATTGGCTTTAAGCCCATATTTTTTGCTTTAGTTTTGGATGCTCTTACTGGACATTTACAGGAGGATTTATCCTGGTGTATGCTTTTTGCTGATGATATCTTTCTTAGGGATATGACTAGAGAAAGAGTTCAAAAAAAAACTTGAATTATGGAGTTCTACATTAGAGTCTAAAGGCCTTCGTTTGAGTAGATCTAAAACTGAGTACCTAGAATATAATTTTACTAGTGGTAGATCTAATGGTAGAGTTGTATTAATAGGTGATCAAATCATAAAAAGTGTGAATGTTTTAGATAACTTGTGTTTATTGTATGAAGTGAGAGTGATATTGATGGGGATGTTATTAGTAAAATTCAACTTGGATGGATGAAGTGAAGGAATGCATCGAGACTATTGTGTGGTAGAAAAGTACCTCTTAGACTTAAAGGAAAATTTTATAAGATGGTGGTGAGACTTCTAATGTTTTATGGCGTAGAATGTTGGCCTTTAAAAGAGAAACATAAAACCAAGTTAAGCGTTACTGAGATGAGAATGCTTGGGTGGATGAGTAGCTTCACACTTAGAGACGTTACTGAGATGATAATGCTTGGGTGGATGAGTAGCTTCACACTTAGAGACAAAATGTTAAACGAATGTGTCCGTGAAAGGGTTGGTGTAGCTCTAGCGGTAAACAAGATTAAAGAGAGTCGTCTTAGATGGTTTGGTCACATTAAACATCGATCACCTGATAATCCAGTTAAGAGAGTAGATGCTTTAGATTTGACTTATGTTAAAAAACATAGAGGTAGACGTAAAAAGACTTGGACATGTATAAAAAATGATCTTAATTTATTAGAAATAAATGAAAATATGATACTCAATAGGACACAATGCAAAAAAAAGGATTTTTTTAGCTGACCTCACTTAGTGGGACGAGGGCTTATTGTTATTGTTATTGTGTTGTTGATATTCAAACCTTACAAAAATGAGGATTGGGAGGGAGGAAATATAGTGTACCATAAGTCAATTATTATATGTATGACTTTGAGGGATAATTTTGCTTGTCAAGTCTTTATTTAATTGTAAATTATATGGGATGATTCTACAACTTGCAAGTTTTTCGTATGACATGCCTTAAAATTATATATTTTATATATACATTGAGGAACTATAGTGTACCATAAGTTAATTATTATATGTATGACTTGGAGGGATAATTTTGCTTGTCAAGTTTTTCGTATGACATGCCTTAAAATTATATATTTTATATATACATTTCATTCTCATTTCTTATGATATTGAGCTTTAATGAAATGTATTTTACATGTATTTTGTTGCATGGAGAAAATGGAGAAAAAATGGTGCAATTTTCAAGAAAGGAAGAAAATTATGATCTGACACATTTTGTTGAAGCAAAAAATTAGAGCAAAAACAGAATGAAAAAAAAAACGGTGCCTACGCACCCGAACCGGCGCTCAAGCGCCAATAACCGGTCTAGACATTTTTTGCTCAATTTTTGGAGTTAAAGTCGATTTATTTTCACTTGAGTAGGCACCTTTTGACATTTTTAAGTCTTGGAAACTCCAAGAATGTCCAAAGGTCGTAGATAGGAGTAGGAAGGTAGATTTCTACCTTTTTTGGAGAGATTGGTAAGAGATTTTGAGAAAAATGTATAAGGAAATGTCCAAGCATTGCGTGGATCGGGATGCGACTTTGTTGGAGAGATTTTGATCTTTTTTTCAGAGGGGAAAAAACTAAGTATTGTGCACTTCACTATCTTATAATTGTTGTAAATACTTTCTAGTGGATTTTGCTTTTATTTAGTGAAGTTTTCTATTGAGTTTTATCGATGCTTCGTGATCTGATTTTCTTTACTCTTTTCTTTTTATATGAAGTAGTGACATGTGTAGGAAAATTTATTTTATGATTGAATGTTTTTTATTTCGTGTAGGAAAATTTATTTTAAAATTTGTTTCATGATAGAATGATTTTTATTTCTATATGATGAGTAATATCTCTTTTGCTTCATTGACATAACTTAAGTGACAGTAATTTATGTTAAAATCTGTTGTAAGTGAAACTAAGACTCGAGAGAGTAGTGATCTCGCAACTTGAGTGCACTCATATTGACTGGTTGGCTATGTTGAAGTAGTTTGGGTGGCAATGCAATTTTTAAGAAATTATAATTTAATGATCTGATTTTATTTGGAGCTTCTAAATGACAGATAGTTGCATAAAACTAATAGAACACTAAGTGTATATATACACTCGGAAGAGAGTAGGTAGACATGCGTTCCTTGTTGACACATAATTTATTATATAATTATATCAATTCTTTTACTGCGTATGTCATCATCTTCATTTTACTTTTCTTTTGCAATAAAATAGATGCATGTTTAGGAATTTAGCTTTGCTTAGATCTACTCTTATTTCATTAATATGATGGTATCTTCACTAGTTCTTAATTACTTTGCAAACTGATCACTTGTAATATTAAAATCCGTTGCGAAACATAATGACCCGGGAGGACTATGATTTCACACTAGTGAGTATCACACTAACCTAACGAGGAGGGAGACCACAATCTCAGGAGAGTGCGAATAGATAGAAATATAAGTTTTGATGAGCGTAGAATTGGTGTTTCTAGAGTGACGGGCTATATCCTTTACCAATTAGGTCTAGAGTTGGAACCTGAAATCTCTGGTAAGTCTTATAGAGATGTCACATTGGGTAATCTAGAAGTGAGAGGCTAGATTCTACTTAGCCTTACCATACAACATAAATATTAATTTGGATTAGCTAATGTTCTTTATGCTTACCATACAATATAAATATTAATTTGGATTAGCTAATGTTCTTTATGCGCCCGGGAGAGAGTAAAAAATAGGTATGCTCCTATTTGTCACTGAAAACATTAATTCATTCCTACATTTTATCTAGGACGTCGCTTGAGAAAGGTAGTTTTTAACTTCTCAAAAATCTCCAAACAATTTCTCTAGTTAGGTTTATCTTTAGGTTTAGGTTTTTATTCAGGAGTCGTTATAAGATAAACACCCTTAATCGTCATTCCAAACTTAAGGTCTGACAGTAGTAGACTAGAATTAGTCTGAGGGATTGTTACATCACTTATCTATAGGATGGACACTCTAGTCTTAAAAGAAACCCCTATACTACTTATAACGATACATGTACTTACATATTACCCCTCGTGTGTGAACTATAAATTAAATTCTAAAATTCTACAACATATTACCCCTAGTGTGTGAACTATAAATTAAATTCTAAAATTCTACAACATAATCGTTTGGCACATTAGCTGTCTAATTAAATTGGGTCAAATTTTTTGCCATGAACTTAAATATTAAAAGATCAAGTATTTGTTGTCGACGCAGTAGATTGAAATTGAAGTAATTATACATATATTACGTGCACATTTTAGGGGGCATCAAGTTTTTAGCGCTGTTGTTGGGGAGGCTACGGTAAAAATTTTAGGAGAATTTTAGTTGAACCTGTATGACTTAGATTTGAAAATTATTGTATTATTATTTAGTGTGTTTTGTTATTACGAGTCTTTTTATATTTAAGTTTTTAGATTTGAATGCGTAGTTCTGGAGTTGCAGACCTTGAATCGTTTGACTTGGATTTAGGGAAAACTTTTAGGAGGATTAGAAAATCGTAAAGGAGGAAATTGACGAGCAATTGAAATATGTATAACCTTGGGATTCATTCGGCTGACGACGTTAAACCTAGTGTTTCGTGGGAGGCACTTATGGTTATCTGTGTTAGTGTGTTTGTGATTGTGTTGTATTTGGTTTAGTGTGGATTGATTATATTGATGGATATTGGTGGATGTTTGGATTGTTAGTGATTCGATTTGATCTTTGTGTGTCATTGTGGGTAGATCAGTTTGATTGATTTTGATGGATGTTTGGATTGTTTGTGGATTGATTTGATCTTTATGTATCACGAGGGAGATGATTACTTAACTTTTTATTATGGTTGGACTTGTATATGTTCTCTTTTAGTAATTGGATTAACGAGTCTACTATGATTCGAGTTTCAACGAGACTCGAGTTTTATAGGAGACATATTGATGTTTGGACATTGGCAGTTCCATCTCAATTTTGTTACTTCCTTCTCTGACCATGCTTTCATTTGGTGGGTTCATGAACCTACTTGATGAGCAACATGTGGATTATCTTTCACTATCCGTATAACTATTAGAGGTCTCTCGAGCTGATATATCAGGGATAATTGTGTCCATGGGATTAGACTTTGTAAAAACATTTAAAAGTACCAAATTTATTTGTGTGGTAATTCCTTTTGAAATTGGAAGTAAGGTAGTGAGATGCGATGAGTTAATGGATGAGTTGATCTCATTTATCATGTGTATTTGTGTTTTGTGTTACAATAATATAAAGGATTTGCGGAACACTTAAAAATATTTTTCCAATGCTGATACATGTTATGCTAGTTAAACTTTAGTTCAATTTCATTCTAACATGTTTAGTTAATATTTACTTTTTGTTGCAAATTTTTTTATCCTGATGTATACTTGTAGATGTTTTTGATACATATTGTGATACAAAGAATTTTTGAACTATTTTTTTTTCTTCTCGCTTATATTTTATGTATTGAATGTTATACATGTTAACCGCTTATATTTTATATATTGAATGTTATACATGTTAAAAATCAAGTTTTGGGGGGAAGAAATATATTTTTAGAACTTAACTTTAGCTGTTCTCAGTAGCCTGCATTTATTTTGGTATCACTTTAAAAATAACTTGTTGTATGTGGTGTTATCTTTAGGTTATTATAATTTTGATTTTAGGAATGTTAGAAAAAACTTAGTTGGGATTTTATGTGAAGAAACTCTTCTAGAGTTAAGATATTTTATAGAAAACATTAGAAAAATGATTTTGCTATTTATGGTAGAAAGGAGTTGAATATTTGAAAAGCTAAGATCTTTATATTTCTACTTATAGTTCTACTTTATGAGAATTAAGTCTTTATTTAAACTTTTTTCAAACTAATACTTACACTTTTAAAATGTGGGAGAAAGTTTTGAGTTTTGAACTTTAGAAAGAGGATGGTGAAATTCAAAATCATTAAAGGACTATCCAACTATAATAATCCTCACATGAAAAAGAAAAGAAAAGAAAATATTGGAAATGATCCTGAAATAAAATAAAAAAGAGGAAAAGAGAAAGAGAGAAAAAGTTAAAAGAATGAAAAATGAGAAGCTTGAGGAGAAGTCTAACAAAAAAATGGTTTCACTTGAATTTTTTTAAATGAAAAGACTTAGAAACGATCCTAAGCTTATTCTTATTTCAGCAAAGTATTAGTCAAAGTGGTATAGATAGGGTGCTTAAATTCTATTTTTAAACTTTTTAAGAATCTTTAGTTTGATAAGATTCAATAACTTTTGAAGTAAATAGAAAATCAGTATTTCTAATTTGAATATGAGATATTCTTACACCGTAGTACTAGATTGATTTGTAGAATTTCACCTTAAGCTACACTATAACCTTTATGAGATAAAATTATAGGAAACTCAACTGAAACCCACTACCTCAAATCAACAATTTTGGTTTTTAAAAATATAGTGTTACTTGAGGACAAGTAACATTTAAGATTGAGGAATTGATACGCCTTAAAATTACTTACTTCATATATACATTTCATGCTCATTTTTTTATGATATTGCGCTTTAATGAAATATATTTTGTTTTTTTTTATTGTAGGGGCGAAAGACAGAGTTTTGGAGAAAATGGAGCAAAAATAGTACAATTTTCGAGCAAGAAAGAAAATTCTGATCTAACACATTTTATTGAAGCAAAATTAGAGCAAAAATAGTGCAATTTTTTAGCAGGAAAGAAAATTATGATCTAACACATTTTGTTGGAGAAAATTGGAATGAAACAAAAAAAAAGGGCGCCAAGGAGCCTAATTTGGAGTCCAGGTGCCCGAACTGGCGCCCAGACACCCGAATCAGACTCCTAGGCGCCAGTAACTGTTCCAGATGGTTTTTGCTCAATTTTTGGTGTTAAAAGTCAATTTTATTCACTTGTGAAGGCACCTTTTGGCATTTAAAAGTCTTGGAAACTCTAAGATCGTCCAGAAGTCGTAGATAGGAGTAGGAATGTAGACTTCTATCTTTTCTAGAGAGATTGGTGAGAGATTTTGTGAGATATGTGTAAGGAAATGTTTGAGCATTGCATGGATCGTTAAGAGACTTTTTTTGGAGGGATTTTCATCTTTCTTTCAGAGAAAAAAAAGTAGGTATTATGTTCTTCATTATCTTGTAATTATTGTAAACACATTCTAGTGGATTTGCTTTGATTTAGTGAAGTTTTCTATTGTGTTTTATCAATATTTCATGATGTGGTTTTCTTTACTCTTTTCTTTTAATATGAAGTAGTGGCATGTGCAGGAAAATTTATTTTATGATAGAATAATTTTGATTTCCATGTGATGAGTAATATCTCATTTGCTTCATTGATATAACTTAAGTGACAATAGGCTATGGTAAAATCTTTTGTAAGTGAAACTAAGACTCGAGAGAGCAGTGATTACATTGACTAGTTGGCTATGTTGAAGAAGTTTAATCGATAATGTAACTTTTAAGAAAATATAATTTAATCATCTGTTTCTATTTAGAGCTTCTAGGTGACAGATGATTGTATAAAACTAATAGGATACTAAGCGTACCTATACACTCAGAAGATGGTAGGTAGACATATGTTCCTTATTGACAAATAATTTATTATATAATTATATCAATTCTTTTACTGCTTATCCCATCATCTTCATTTTACTTTTTTTTGCAATGAAATAGATGCATGTTTAGGAATTTAGATTTTCTTAGAGCTACTCTTATTTCATTAATGTAATAATATCTTCACTAGTTCTTAATTTACTTTGTAAATTGATTACTTGTAATGTTAAAATCCAATGCAAAACTTAATGATCCAGGAGGGCTATGATTTCACCCAACTATGGAGTACCACACTAACCTTATGAGGATGACAATCACAATCTAAGGAGAGTGCAAATAGATAGGGAGATATGTTTGGATGGGCGTAGAATTGGTGTTTCTAGTGTAGCAGGCTAGATCCTTTACCAATTTGGTATAGAGTTGGAACATGAAGTCCCTGGTAGGTCCTATAGAGAGGGCACAATAGGGAATATAGAAGAGAGAGACTAGAATCTACTCTGCACTACTATACAACAGAGAAATTACTTTGGATTAATTAATGTTCTTTATGCGCTCGGGAGAGGGTAAATAATAGTTATACTCCTATTTGTCACTGACAACATTAAATTCTAAGCATTTCATTCCGAATAGTTATACTCCTATTTGTCACTGACAATATTAAATTCTAAGCATTTCATTCCTACATTTTATTTAGGGCGTCACCTTAGAAAGGTAGTTTTTAACTTCTCAAAATTCTCCAATCCAATTTCTCTAGTTAGGTTTATATTTAGGAGTAGTTATTGGATAAGAACCCTTAATCGTTATTCCAAACCTAAAACCTGATAGTAGTAGACTAGAATTAGCCTAAGGGATTCTTACCTCACTTCTCTGTGGGATCGACACTTTGGTCCTAAAAGAAAACCCTATACTACTTGTAACAATACATGCACTTTCTTAATACCCGTATTGTGTGAACTGTAAATTAAATTCTAAAATTCTAAAACATATTTGTTTTGCACATTAGCCAACATAATTAAATAGGGTCAATTTTTTTTGCCATGGACTTAAATATCTACGTAATTGCGGGTCAAAACAAGTATTTGGTGCTACCACAGGAGATTGAAATTGAAGTAATTATACATATATTTACGCGCACATTCTAGGGGCATCATCATATTTTTAGTTGACGTGTTGAATATTTATAATTGTTTTTTGTGCTATAACGTTATGCAAGGGTGTTCATCTGATTTTCAAGAATGTTATAAAATAAGAAGAGACATTGGAGCAAACAAAGAAGAAATAATTAAGATTGTCTATTTTTGCCAATTATTTGACGTGCATTTGGTGGTGGAATGATTTGGAGATTAATATAAGTGGTTTCATAGGTTAAAGAGTGTTCATTTAGAAGTCAATATTATAAGTCCTCCAACAGAAGTATCACTTCACTCCACTCCTCTCAAATATAGATGCTAACCACTCCAGTATAAATGAGGTAACCACCATATTGAAATAAGGGAACTATCCTTTCTATTTTAAATTCAAATTTAATTCATGCAGGAAAATGAATTTAGATGTGGATTATTTTTCTGAGAATGATTAATGATAACTTGAACATCTAGAAAATTCTCACTCGTAGAGTTCGATTATTGAGAGCTTGTTTAGTGTGAAAATTTTTTTGGAGACTTCTTCCAATTCTCACTCGTAGAGTTCAATTATTGAGAGAATCTTGTTTAGTGTGAAAATTTTTTTGGAGACTTCTTCCCTAGAGTATGTTAGACTTAACTCTTCTTTGATGCTTCTTTACATTCCTCTTTCATGAATGAAATTCATCATTATTTAGAAAAAAACAAAGAAAATCTAAGGTGATGCCATTTGGCCAAAATTATATTTAATTTACCTAATTTGAGACCTTATCACACTATAGAAATCTAAAGCCTCTGAATTCACACTTAATTAAAAATCACATTTTTAAATATCCATCAATCATTTCGAAATGGTTCGAAGCTCTCTGGCCACCTCACTTGCAAAACTTTATTTAACCAAGTTCTTTTTGCAAGCTCTTGACCAGTAAGATTTTGTGCATTTTTTCAATCTTATTCAACTTATCCTATATCAAAATTGCCTTATAATTCCATCCCTCCAACAACTCATAATCCTTGGAGAACATTTAAACCCAAGGCTTCATTAAATTGATTTCAGAGCTATGATGTTTACATACTTATATTACATATACAAAATACTTTCCCACACATCATGCCACCCAAATCAGCATGTATGAAGTAATTTAAGTACTTGAACAAAATGATAGATGACTAAATTTTATAAAAAGTAATTATAATGATAAGTTAGAAATAATGTAAAATTTATTAGATAAAAATAATACAGAAATGCAAGCATTGCTAGAAACAATGATGCCACAAATCAACCCAGTAACTTGTAAGTTAGGAATCCAAACTTTAGCTTCTCCTTAACTAATATCTTTTAAAATCATAAGAGATCCATTATATTAAAGCCAACCAATGGAATAATACTAACATTATGAAAGAAAATCAATAAAAAAATGTTAATGGTTTTAATAATCTTGCAAAAAGTTGAAGTATGGGCACAAACATTTAATCGGGTTCATGACCTTAATAATTTTTTGGATTTCCTTATTCAAATAGATGATTTTTTTTTCTTGCATCAAATGGATCATTATTAGATATTGACATTTGATAAAATGAAACACTAGCCGTATAAAACTTTATTGGTAAATTATTTGGCAAAGGAAGAAAGTTTGGGGAGGGGTCATCACTTGGATACAATTTTAATAAATTTTAAGATTAAAATACTACCATAAACATTATTATAAAGAAACTTAATAGATAATTAATGATTCTTATACAAATGAAAATGCAAATGATAGAGTACTTAAACCTTTTTAGCACTTAGTGGTTATCACACATTATAAGGATAATGATTAATAACTTGTTAAAAAAATTATTATAAAACTTATGATAAAAAATAGAAGTGAGATAGGATTATAGGAGTTTAAACCTTTGAAGATGTTTTGTTTTAATACTCTCCTCTTAAAAAAGTAAAAGAAATATGTATTTATTATCAGGAGTAGAACGTAAACTACAATTTATTTTACTTAATGGTCTACTATGAGGCCTAATCCTCCCACATTTATTGCACTGAAAAATAATGCTATTGATGATTTCATATCTAAAAAGAATGTAAAGATTATATATTTTGAATGTCATGAGAAGAGAGGCATATGCAATATCAGTGTAAAGTTAAAATCTTATTTTAATAAAGGGGGATTATCAGGAGGATGAGGATATAAAAGAGATTAACAATGATCAACCACATTTTTATCAAGATTTTGGAGATATTAACTGAACATCATGCTAGTATATTAAGATATCTAGCTATGAAAAAAAATAAATTATAAGGTTAGAGAAGTATAATTTTTTTTTTTATTTATGTTACATGCAAGGATGGATGTCTGATAGTGAGGAATAAGACTAGTTTAGTGAATGTTATATCCACAAATGCAATTATAATGGCTAAACTAAAAGTCAAATATCTTCTAAAAATATTTTTTATGAGTTAAGTGAACAATACATCCCTCTAATCACTCATATGTGTAAGGTGTCTATTAAAATGGAGAGTTATAGGGACCATATATGATGTAATATACTCCAAAGGGATGTAGCATATATTCTTTGTGGAAGATCTTGGTTATTGATAAGAATGTTATACATTATGGCATAAAATATTTAAACATTAAAATATAATGGCAAGTCAATCAAATTATATCATATAAATCCCATTAATAAGGCTAATCCTCTTCAAAAATCCACTTAAAATATAAGGTATAGATGGGGTAAAGTCTTGCTTGAAACATGGGAACTACATCCACCATTACAAAGTTAAAGTTAATTTAGGTAGGAAAATATATTTGGTTTTGAGTCCTTTTTGTTTAAGCAATTAAATATCTTTTAAATAAAAATTGTAATTGTGCGTCCAAACAAATCTTACTCTTAAAGATTGGTTTTTGTTGGCCAAGTAATCTCCCTTTGTATTTTTACTTATTTATTTATTTATTTTGCAAAATTTGTTCTGCTCCAAGTTTTTTTTAGTTTTTTTTTTCTCAAACCTTACATTATTAATTTTTTTGCTCAAACTGGTTAAATCACATCATCTCTTTTGAAAAATTAAAACCTAAGACAACACCATTTGATTAAAATTAGGTTTTATTGACCTAGTTTGGGTTTTGACCCTATTTGTTCAATCTAAACCACTCAAATTCACACTTAAATCTAGATCACATGTTTAAGTTTCACTAAACCTTCTCCACGATGTTTGAAGTTCTTAGGCCACATCTAATTTGACCAAGCTTTACTTGCATGCTCTTAACCAAGATAAATTTGTTTACCAAACTTATTCAACTTATCTAATTACCAAATTTCATAAAAGTCTTTTATGTGGATATTGAAAATTATATTAAATCATTCCTCAAGCAACCTAAACTACCTTGAGAACATTTAGCCCAAGGATTCATCAAAGAATGCATTAATAAATTTTTTTGAGTGTTACAAGAATCAAGTGATAAACTGATAATAAGTAGGTGTACATAGCCTTCTCTCAAATATATTATTTTATAAGCCGATACCCAAGGAATGGAATTATAAAAAATATATGGTACATATTAATGAATTTTTATTATGTAATTATAAAGCATGTATAGACTTATTTATAAGGGTAGATGCCTTTATTTCCCGATGAAAGTCATGGCTGATCACTTGTTTTTGGTTAGCCAGAATCTTGATTTGGGCATTTTCATTTTCCTATAAAAATGGCTGCTATTTTTGCTCAGAGGATTTGCATGGACGAGCAAATCATTGGTTTAGTGGGCTTGTATTGTTATGAGTAAAAAATAAGCATTAATTATGTCTTCATAATTAAAGAGGATATGAAGTTAATAAACTATGATATCAAATTGATGAATTGATGATTTGGTGACTTTGATAGTTGAGAAATTACTGAGATTACTCTCCACACATCTTGATTCAAATCAAGAGCATAAGCCATGTATGAGTGTAAATTTAGTTTCTTAATTCTTTTACATACTTGAAAAGAAACTACAAATAGAGTAAAATAATGAAAAAAATATTATTTTTGTTGTGTCGATGATTTTCCCTGAACAAAATAAAAATTGCAATGCTAGCAAAAAACTTGGATGATTTGCCCTAAATCAAATATTAAATTTTTCATTAATTCTTGTGTTTTCCAAAATAATGTCTCTTGATTCGAAGTTTATTTTTTCCTTTAAAAAAGATGGATTCCATCGTGAAATTCTTTTGCCGAAAATTTACATGGGCGATGGTGCAACAAAATAAAAATTGCAATGCTAGCAAAAAACTTGGGAGAGTCCATGAATTCTCCCAAAAAAAAGCAAGGGTACAATAAAAGCCTAAAGTATAAAATTTCTAATGAGTTTCCCAACTTCAGTGATGTTTTCCACCAATCATCCCTATCTTAAAATGTTAATTTTATCCTTTTTCATTTGAGTTCATCATAGATGGAAATGTGATAAATGAGAGCATGTCCATTTTGTTATGACTTCGCGGGCGAGCTTAAAATGCGTGAATTATTGTTTTGTGCTCGATTGCCAAAAAAGTAGTCCAGACAATCCAAATGACGAAACAGACCACGCGAGTGCATCCAAAATATCGATTTTACTTAAATAGGATGTCAATTTCACTACGGCTTCGTGAGCAGGCTCGCCAAACAAGAAGTCCAGACAACCCGAATGACGAAACAGACCACGCGAGTGCATCCAGAATATCGATTTTACTTAAAAAAGATGTCAATTTCGCTACGGCTTCGTGAGCAAGCTAAAAATGTGCGAATTATTATTTTGTGTCTGATTATCAAAAAAGTAGTCCAGATGACCCCAGATGACAAAATGGACCATGTGAGTGCGTCCTGAACGTTGATTTCATCTAGGGGGATGTTCATTTCTCCACCAGGCCATGTCCGGGCGAAAAATATGTGAACGATAATAATAATAATAATAATAATATTATTATTATTTTGAAATTAAAATTATATATATATAATATTTTTAGCATTTTTAATGTTTAAATATTATAATTTCATTTAATTAACACATAAATAATAGAGAATTACATACATAACACCCCATTCTTATGGATTTACGTCACAACTAAACTTTCATTTTTACAATGATTATGAATGGAATCTCCTTATCCATGGAGCTTCTCGAGTTGAGCCCATCTCGGTTTCTCGTGAAGCCCTCTTCCTCTCCCGCTTGATCTCGCGAAGCCTGCCCGAGCACTCACTTTTCCCTCTCCCTTCGTCGCTATCTCCTTCGCTAGACCTCCCTTGTCGCCGATGAAGATTGCTTGAGCCCCTCCAGACACCAGCCACCGTCTTCTTCTTCTTCTTCTTGGTCGGAGTTATCCTTGAAGTCGTCGGTCGTCCGACCACCTTCGTCGAGAGCTCCAGTCACTAAGCTCTGTCGTCTACACAAGGCCGTTACTTTTGTGTTTGCCCTTCTTCCATTTGGCTGGTCACCCTCACCGGACCTCTTCCTCCTCGCAGGCCTTGTGACTCGCTGACATCGTATTTACGCCAGAGCAAACCAACATAGAGAATCCAAATATTATGGGCTCTCCCTCAGCTTCTTCTTCGATCCTGGTGTGCATCGTCGGTGAGCTAACCTCTTTACGCCGCCGTCCTACTTTCCCAGCGACCGGACACTTCGTCGGAACACCTCAACTTCACCGGACAAAAAGTGTCATCGCTGTTCGGGAGGGTGGAAGGATCTGTTATCTCGTGCAAAAGCTTCCCCGAATTTCATTGGACTTCGTGCAAACCACACGATGGTATAACCCCTTTCCCTTTTGTTGTTTACTTCCTAGCTAGACTTAGGGTCTAGTCGTGGCGGGCGTGCGGGTTCGATCGCCTACACAGGGTGCGTTACGTCGGCGCGGAAACACGTATATGTGATTGATCACTTGTTTTCCTTGAGTTGGCCTTAAGGATAGGGTTGTTTTACATACGTGGCTAATCCCCCTAGGAAAGTCGAGCGAATCTCTTTTGATTGTGAACCTTAGCACGAAAATCCTAAAGGTTGGAGCTCCTTATGCTACCCTTTGCTTTTATTGCTTCAATATTTCTTAAAAAGATTGAGGAGTTAGCCCTTGCAAAATGAGAGAATGTATGTCATTAGATCACTTTGCAAATTATGGAGGTGTCGTGAAATCAAGAAGATTGTCATCGCTAGCCCATTTCATGATGAGGTGGAGAATTTCCCCATTTGCCTCACCATAGCAAAGGCGCTAATCGTCGTTTTTCCTTGTGTTGGCCCTAGGTTTCCTCGAATGAGGTCATTAGCATGAGAATGACTCCTTATTGTACGTGTATTTTGTATGTTACATTCACATGTTGCACTTTGCATATGCACACTGCACTTTCCATTTGCATGTTGCACACTTGCACATTGCATTTTGCACGTTGCATATCACACCATTTGTGTCCGATTGGTCATCCCGGATTGGTTAACACTTCTTGCGCCTTGGTCGGACACCCCGCACTGACTGATACCACTCATTTCATTTTCGGTTGTCCCATCCCGGTTGTAATGACATCTTAGTTCAACCGGTCACCACGACTTATTTGGTCTATGCACTTGCACCTTGCATCTGCACTTTGCACTTTGCACGGTTACACTTTTGCATTTTTGTATTTTGCATTCTCACCTCAATCGGTCGTTCTGGACTGGTCGATATCTTTTGTGCTTCAATTGGCTACCCCAAGTCGGTTGGTACGATACTTTGGTTCGACTAGGTGCTCCGAGCTGGTTGACCAATCACTTGCAGCATTGCATGTTGTGTGTATACTTACGCATATTGCTTGCATGTCCAGTTACCCATGTTGCATCTCTTCTGGCCGCTGCCACCACGAAACGCCCAATCCTTCTGAGTCACTGCTGCCTCAGCGCACCCTATTCGAGCCATTGTTGCGACAGCACGTCCATCTCTGCAGGTCACTACTGCCTCGACACACCCTCCTCGGGCCACTGCCTCCACGACACGTCCATTCCTTCGGGTCACTGCCACCTCGGTACACCCGCATCGGATCGCTGCCGCCACGGTATGCTTATCTTTGATTAAGTCACTACCTCATGGTGCGCTCATCACTAGTGTGTTTTGACTTCTTGTACTTGCATTTGTATGTTTGCATGGATCGTGAGCTAGACCCGTTAGGAGAGTGACTCCCGTATCGGTTGCGATGCCTTTACAAGCATTGCTTGTCGGGCAGATCCTGGTGAGCAATGTGAGTTAAGTCATCGAGATTGACACGAGTATGGCTATGCTATGGATCCAAAGGATCTAATTTGTGTCACCCTTGCATCTTACGAGCCCACATTTAATGCCCCTTACTCTAAAATTTAAATTTATATAGTTTCCTACTTATTACAGCTATGCTATGGATCCAAAGGATCTAATTTGTGTCACCCTTGCATCTTACGAGCCCACATTTAATGCCCCTTACTCTAAAATTTAAATTTATATAGTTTCCTACTTATTACATTCGTCGTATTTTAAAAACTATGCATGTAGCAAGCTAGGCCATATATGAGGCCAACACTTTTAAAATTCATTCTGGGTAACACTTATTAGATCCCTTTGATATTTAGGGTGGGGTCGACAAGGCGATTCTATCGAAGTCATACTACATTCACACTTACCCCGCACTTAGATACTAGATTAATGCACTTATCGTTAGATGGTAAGTTAGGCTAGGGATTATGATGCTAGGTAGTATTTTTTGACACCTCTGGCTATTGTTGTGTGATGTGTTGACTTGTGCTAGCTATGTGTCACATTCTTACTTTTCGATGTGCTTGCATGCATATTGTGTGTGATAGTATATTAGGGCGATTTTCTGCAGGTTTCGTGCCTACATTTACACATTCACACATGTGCTATTTTAGGGGAGCATGTTATGGTTTCTAACACCCTTTGCTTGCAGGTGTTAATAGTTCCTTCAATTTTAAGGCACGGCTTGTTATTTTACGTTGTATGTTGTGCTCCACAAGCACTTGTTTTATGCATGTTGAGTCTTGATTTTCTCTTTTGGATGTATTTGATAGAGTCCTATGAGAGCATGTATAAAAAATGTATGAAAGTGAGTTTCGATACAGATGACGCATTGAACCACGTGACGGGGACCAAAAGTGGTAGCTTGTGTCTCGTACCTTTAAGTTTGAATTTTACTCTTTATGTATTGACTTAGGAACAGGCATATATTTGCGGAGCAACTGCTTTCACTTCTTTTTTTAAATTATGTTGTCGGTCCAGCGGCATTTGACCTCTTATATATATATTTTTTGGAGTACTTCCCTTTCTTTTTTCTCCTTTTATGCCTTGCATGTTTGAAGAGTTTTATATTGTTTCTTTTTGTGTATCTGGACCTCACGAAAAATGCAATTTAGGCTCCCTGAGGACCCTAAAATTCTATTTTTTTCCTACTTGAAAATCCTAATTATAAAATATTAAGTTAATCTAAGATTTTAGGATTATAACTTTCAAGATTTTTAATATCAGTCTTCACTTTCTATATGGCCTTCGGGTTGGTTTTAAAAATGGTCAGCATGCATGACTATAACCCAATCATATTTAATAGGGTGTTCACACTTAAGAATGTGGTAGATAACTGCATCATATTTGCAAATCCCAAGAAGTAGCCCCATGCTTTTCCAATCTAACTGGCCCAGCATAGCTTTGCATAGGTGGTTGTCTAACATGCTCAAGGTGTTTGGAGGCTCCCCGATCTAGAAGGGGTGTTAGTCCTCTTGTTGGAGTGTTTCCAGCTTTGCAGCTGAACCTCCCATTATTGTTCCTTCACGTGCCATCCTCGCCATTGCAGTGGGTGTAAGACTCACCTCTTGGAGCTCCAGCCAATAGTCATAGGATAGAGTTTCACTCCTCTAACCTTAAGGCTATCGAGATTCACGTGGATGATACAATTCACAGATTCCTGACAAGGGATATTAGGACTTGTTGGGTCGACTACCTTCGTGACTAGGTAAACTTGGGTATCAATGGCTTGGGATGACGGGTCCATGGTACCCTGACCTAGCTACCTCTACCTTTTAGGGATTATTCCTCCCCTCTTTTGATTACCCTTATTGAGTCCTATCTTTCCTTTTACCTTCATTAAAATCATCTCGGTTCCCCGATTGCCGATGAACTACCGTCATTTGGGATACGACAATTCATCATCTGTTCTTTTGGTCAGAATGTGCTTTGATGTATCAGGATTTCCTCGTCGGGATGGTACGGTTGTTTTGTAGGCTTCACACGTGGATGAGCCGCAACTCAACTAGGATGTGAGAAAATCACTATCTGCCTGATGGTATAGTGAGAGCTTATAAGCATCAGACCACCCCCCTGCAAGATAACCTCACTTGATAGCCTTATGCTAATTGTCGCTCTCAAGCAAGCAAAACCCTCTTGGATCAAGAGTATTTTTGGGCAACCCCCAAGATGTAATTAACTAAGTAGGATGCATCCCCTTAGGAGCATTCATTACCCTAGAACAATCACCTACACCTGTATCTCTGGTTAGGTTTTGTCTACATAGGTATTCTTTAATAAATATCAGTTTAAGGTGCTTTCACCCTATCTTTTTTGGGTGAACACTCTTAACCTATCCTTGCAAGGTTTACCGCATGTTGACTCTCTACGTTTTGTGTTTTCTCTTGTTTGTTGCTTTGTCGTATGTCCCTTCTTATTTGGTTTTCTCTTTAAATCACTGATTTGACTAGGGAGAGAGATTTACTCGAGAAATGGAAGTATACGACAATCGATAGGCTGGCGACTCATTCCAAAATAAAAGAGAGAAAAATGAATGAAAGCAGAATGGAGACTCAGCCGGGGATAATGCTTTCTCTTCACCATGGGAGTTTTTATCTTGCGGATCCTAGTATATCCGTAAGAACAACAATTTCTGCAAGGAAGAATCTACCTCTTTCTATTTGTGGAGTTGTTTATTCAGGTGTATGTGTCTATTCTGTGGAGCCATCAAGAGTAATGCATCCTCTCCCTCTAAAGGGGTTCTTCTTGCCTTTTTAGTTATCTAGATTCTTTTTCGTTGAAGCGTCACTGTTGTGTCTTGTTAGACCTTGGATTTCAGATCCATGCTTCAGTTGCCATGGTTAGCAACTCAAGGCACTTTTGTCTCTTTTTGTACCCTCGACATGTCGGTCGCTCCATTTTTGCATGCATCGATGTTGTTGTACTTTGTATTGATTAGTTTTTTTTTCTTTGACCTTTCTATTTTTGCAATCGTTATCTCTTTCTGCCTGATAGACATGAAGAGAGAAAAGATGGTTACGATTGCTACTGCCAGGCGAAATATTATTTTCTTTTCCCCGAGTGTTTTCAGTGCTCCATAAGGCACTATCACCTTAGGTTCTTTTGAGCACCCGTTCTGATTACCATACGTAATCCTACGCCTGTTGTGGCTTCCGCTCTGTGCCCTCACCCTCGAAAGGGGAGTCCTGCATGTCGAGTTATCCCTATTATAGTGGCTCGCATTATCCTGCTTCTTCTGCAAAGAAGAGTCCAATGCCTGATAGCGAAGCGTTGTAGCGTCGTTTAGTTTTCTATAGGCTATTAGGGTGTTCTACCATGTTCTCACGGCTCATGTGAGATGATGGCGGGTAAATTTGGTGTGTAAATTTTGCAAATATTTTTTAATATTAAAAAATTACACACAACAAACAGATATATAATAAATATGTAAATCCCAACAAAAATACTTTTTATGAAAATAGTTTATCTTTTAAAACTCTTTTTAAACTGCCAAATCCCCATTAAAATCAACGCAAGTATACGTATCGATTAAGTAATAAAGGGCTCTAATGGAGTCCTAGATATCGATCCCACAGGGAAGTTGGAAAATCCTATAAGTAAGTTTTTGAAATTATTTTATAATTTAAAAATACAAAAATAAAAGTAAAGTGCAAAGTTTGAATATTAACTACTAAGGTAAATGTCATATAAAATGCAATTGAAAAACAAAGGTAACTAACTAAGAACTAACTTTCAAAAGTAAAATTATGAAAACTAAACAAAATTTTTGTTTTGACGGAAAGTTCAAATTTAAGAAAACATCTTTTCTCTTTACAATGAGCATATCAATTGTGAAGAAATTAAAATCATTTGAAAAAATATATAAAAATTGTTTTGTGTCAAATAGTAGCAATCATATTCTTTACCATATTCTGAGTGTTATAAAGAACATTGACTAATCAAGAGCCTCTAATTCTGTGGTTAGGCTAGGAGGATACCACCTGTCACTCCAAAGCTCCCACTACTCCCTCATCTGAGGGCTAAAAATCACGCATCTGTTTTCAATCAAACGGACCAAATTAGGGATTTTAATCTGTCACCTTAAAATCTCCAATTCTACATCTTTAACAAAGTATATTTTCCTATTTATTTGCACCTTATCCAATGGATGACATACTCTCCCATTAAAATCAAATGTGATTTTCCTTATATTGTAGAAATCATATCCCTTTTTAGAATATATGTCTCTCAACAAGTTTTAATATTACAACTAGCCAGATAGAAAAGTAAATGAAGATCGAAGTTCAAATCATCACAAATTATTAACATTTAAAACCGTAGAAAACAAAATTAATTCTTCACAAAACCATATCTCAAACCATATCACAAAACCATATCTCAAAGTAGGGAGAATGATCAAGAAGACTATTCAGAATTCATGAGAAGTATACGACAAAACACGGATTTCACATATAAAAATAAGTTTACACAACAGAAGAAATAAAAATAAAACTTATCTCATAATCCTTCCCAAGCAAATCCCTAGAAGTTCTCTCCAAGTTCAAATTCTTATAAGTTCTCTCCAAGCCTTTCTCTCTTTACAATCCCACTCAATTCTCTCTTAGAAGTGTAATGAAAAAGAAATCTCTCACCTTCCCTCTCCTTTTACAACCCTAGAAGAAAATCTCCTTTTATCTCCTGTTACCTCTCACGCCAACTTTCTCTCTCTCCCTTTCTCGTCTCTCTCAAAAACCCCCTTTCAACTCTATGAAGTCTTCTCCTTTATTTTCAGCTGTCTCTTTTGAAAAGAATTCCAAATTTCCTTCAAAAGTCAACTCTTTTGAATTCAAAAGATGTGACATTTGATCCAAGAGACATATCCTTTCATAAAAAAACCTTCCAAAGTGTTTAGCCAAAGTGTTTAGATGCATCCAAAGTGTTTAGATGCATTGAATTACTTCAATAGGTGTGTAGAACAAGTGTCTCCTTGAAAATTCTCGCAAAATTTGTCTCGAATCACCTTAATTTGCAAAAAGTCGTCTTTGGCGCATCATGCGCCAGAATACCAAAATTTGTTGTTTTGGCTGCAAATTTTGTTCTTTTTGCCATTTTTGCTCTAAATGCCTAAAAATGATATACCTGCAACAAAAACATGAAAATACCATTCTTTAAAGTGCAATATCACCAAAAATTAGCATAAAATATGTACTTAAAATAGTATAATATTTTTGTGTATCAAAATCCCCCAAATTTAAATATTACTTGTCCTCAAGTGACACTTAAACTACATAAAAGGTTATGACTTAGGATAGAGATTAACTTATAACTTCTATACTTTAGTTTAAAAAATAGAATAACAAAATTTAAGGAAAACCTTTAATAACTTAGATTCAAATTCTAAGTCTAGGAATATTTAGTAATCAAATTTAAGATTTCTGAATCTCTATTCATTTCAAGAAGAATTTGATATTTGTCATATTAAGGACATTTAGAACATTTATCTGAAAATGAACTTCATGAAAACTTTGCTATGAATGCTACTAATACTCCAATATAAGTTTAGAATATTTAATAAAGATCCTTCCTTAAGTTAATTCAAGTGAAGCCAATTTTTTATTAGGCATCTTCTTAAGCTTCTGCTCACCCATTTTTTTCTTTTCCTTTTCCTTTTCTTTTCTTTTTCTTTCAGGATCTTTTTAGTCCGCCCTTTTTTTCTTTTTCGAGTGAGGATTATTATATCTGAATAACCTTTAATCATTTTGAACTTCACTGTCCTCTTCATTAGGTTAAAACTCTATACCTTTCTTCACTTTTTAAACTTATATTAGTTTATTATTTTTCATAAAGTCTCATTCTTTTCTTCTTACATGAAACTCTAAAATTCTTAACACTTCAAAAATACAATTTTCCTTACTTTAAATAGAAAAACACAGTATAATCCTATTATACCAAATAACATTAACTTTAAAATTGACCTTCATTATTAAAAAAATTTTACCTAAATTTACCACAATATTTATAAACAGAAGTATAGTCATTTAAAGTTAAACCTTAATATCTCATACCATGTTAAATTAATTTTAAAAATATAGTTAATTGAGGAAAAATAAAATTTAATTTACTTCTTTTCAAAATAAATTTTTCTTTCCCTCAAACTTAAGTTATTAAGTGATTTTAAAAATATTTTTTAGTATAAAATTTAGTAGGTGAAAGACAACAGTAAATTTATGAAAATAAAAACTTACCTATAGAGGATTTTTCACTATGAAACTGGGTTCTGTTATACTATAGGTACTAACTGTAAAACTACATACAGACTTTAAAACATTAAATAAAACATAATATATTCTAAAGAACTTGCTGAGAATTAAAACATAAATACAAAAACTGAAAATACTAAAAATATAGAAAAAATGAAAGTCTATAGTTACTATTACAGATTCAGTTCACAACACAACATAAAAGTCTTTACTACAATAGGTTCCGAATAAAAGTACATCACAATACACTCACAAATCAAAACACACTAAACTAAACTCATAAAAAATCAATTCTCATCTCCTTCCTCATCATCATCAAAATCTTCTTCTTCTTCTCCTTCTTCTTCTTCATCATGAACAGGAACATAGGGAGTGAAACTAGGGCAAGCAGGAAAGTCATTATTAGGTTCACCCCTTAGATGTCTTACCATAGCATTTTCAAAATCAATATCATGTTGAACTCTCCTCTGTTTATATTCATCATTATAAGCATTTCTTGCTCCTATTTCTCCTAACTGAGTTTGAATATTAATTATGTCCATTTGTTAAATCATCAGTTGGTCCATAGTCATAATACCTTCAAGTGATATAGATTGACAAGTAGACGCCTCTGCAGCAGATGTAGAGGGTCTATCCCTTCTTCTGCCTCTAAATTCAACAAATGATTCCACTCTCTGAATCATATGCCTTCCAATCAGATTCTGTGGCTATAATCTTTTGTCATTTTTATGGGACTCTACTCTTGATTGTTCACATAGATTGAAAATCAGGACAGGGTATCCCAAACCACCAGTAGTAGAACTACCAGCTATACTTCGATCATGCTAAACTATAAGTGCACCAACATCTATTGCTTTCATGCTCTAAATGCAATAATTTAGTACAACTCTGTCTTTTGTAACATCAGCCAAATGATTTGATGGCAACAGTCTGGCAGAAATGAAGTGGTGGCATACTTTTAACTAAATAGTCAACATGGAAGCAGGGAAGTTAACTATTTTGTTATTCTTAATCTTCCACTCACCTCTTCCATCAATCAAAAATGCAATCACTTCATCCAATTATGAATCATTGATCACGAATGCAGCGTATTCATCAAAAAATACACCCCTCAAACCATAAAAAGTATTGATCTGATCAGCAGTAAATTCAACTTGCTTACCTCTCACCAAGATGTCATCTTCAACAGTGAACCTCAGGTTTGCATAAAACTCCCAAACCATAGGGACAATTGCTACAACAATGAAGTAACATAATCTTTCCCAATTTCTGGCGAGAACCAGTCTTTCGATCTTGCCACTTGGGTTTGCAAACGCCCGTTCTTGAATCATTCTTCATGTCTCCATTTGAGTATTGTAAATGTCTCGGGCTTTGAAACTAACAAATATTTGTGCATCAAAATCTTCGGACGACCCTCCTCTCTTAACTCGGAGAACCATTTGAAAATTCTATGAAAATCCAAATAATTTCAAATAAATTGCTAAATCAAAAATCTAACTCCTCAAGCAAGATTATTTGGTAAGAAACTTTTCACCATGAGTTTTCTTCAAACTTTTTTTTATCAAAAATCCCAAATTTTGGATCTCCCGAATCCATGGTGAAAATAAAAAATTTCTAAGTTAAAGTGAAGCTCTTACCAAGCGAAGATGAAATCTATAGTTTTTAGCCTTCCAATCCGTCTCATTCACCCATAATGTGATGCCCTAGACCAAGGTCTTACGGTAGGAGACGACTTAACCAACCACAATGTAGTTTGTCCGTACAATTTTGTGGTTTTCTAGGCTATCTAGCATATTTGGGCCATTGGTGCATCATGCACTATGGCTCTTAAATTTGGCGCATCATGCGTCAGAGCTTAAATTCACCAGATTTCGGTTTCTGTGGAAATCTGCTCCGTATCGCTTTATGTCAACCTCTATTAGACTCAAATAAACCTTTCTAAGCATAATTAAACATCACACTAACACCAAACTTTCACAAACAAAACAAAACTCACATTTATATATAAAATCTGCGCTATTACAAACTAACATTTTTCAAGCAAACAAACATCAAATTCATTATTCTAAAGCAAACTAACATCCTAACACTAAAATCTAAACATCAAAATTCAAAACATAAACATAGATAGTCTTCAACAATAGAAAGGAAATACAATCCACCACAACAAAATAACTAAAACAAATAATATTAAACAGAACTTCCGTACATAAATTAAGTTCAAGCATCTTCTTCACTATCGTCCTCCTGGATATCACCCATAGAATGGTAGTGCACATATAAGTTGTTGAAGGGTCGAAAAGGAAATTCATCAGTTGAACAGGTGTTGAATTCTGAGATTCTTGATCTATCAACACATTCATATCATTTTCATCTCCCATTCCAATACAGTTGCAATAGACTTCTGGATGCATTGGCTTCCAGGGAAGAAGCACTTTTCCCAACTTTCATAAGGTACTTGTGATTGACTGCACAGTAGGAAAATAATGGATGGATGTCCAAGTCCAGTTGCAGACCCATTGACAATCAAACCCAAAACCTATTTCTCAATAATAGCTCCAACATCAATAGGTTTTCCATTTTGAACATAGTAGTTTAGAATGACACTCTCCTTAGTTACCTTACTAATTTTCATGGTGGGCAGCAATTTCGATGCAATGAAGAAGTGTCAAGCTTTTGAAATTGGATTTAAAAATGATGAGGGAAAACTTACATTTCCATCATCTCTGGTCTCCCAATTCGCATCTTCATCCGTAAGGTAGCGGTAGAGTTCATTCATATTATCTCTCATAGGGGTAAAATTTGCATAATGACAGATCGACACATTCTCGATCATAAACATGTTGTTTATTCTTGAAGGAGTGAACTACACAAACCTGCCTTGCACGTAGATTATTCCTTGGTTGATCTCATGAAGATTTGCATAAAATTCTTTTACTATAATAACAACAACAGCGGCAGTAGTGTAGCAAAGCACTTCCCAGCGCCTATGCAAAATAATCTCTTTCACTCGAGTATTTGGCATGTTGAATCCTCGATTCACAAATCCTCTTTCTTTGATAAGCCTCTTCTTTACTAGAACTCGATCATGTAACTTTTGCGCATCAAAACTGACGAACTTTCTTTGGTTGAAAATTTCAAATTTAGCAGAGTTCTTAGAGTGGGAAACCATAGGATTTGAAAAGTGGTGACTCTTCCTTCGTTTTCCCCCTAAAATC
>NW_018219008.1:43468-44334 GCF_001263595.1 Phalaenopsis equestris
GGGGAAACCCCCCCAAAAAAGCTGCCATTTGACACGTTTTTATTACGGTCACCAACTACATCCTATGTGGCCAACTGTGGCCTATTCGGTCAACTGCTACTGCAGCTACCAACAATGATCTATATGGATAACTATTAATACAATTTTTAACTGCAACTTTTGTGACCAGTTGATGCTATTTCAGTCACCAACTACAACCTATGTGGTCAACTGCTACTAAAACTTCTAATTATGGGTTTTATGACCAACTAATGTTATTGTGGTCATCAACTACATGGTAAACAATGATCTATATGACCAACTGCTACTACAACTATCAATTACGGTCTATGCGATCAACTGCTACTACAACTTCGAACTATGACTACTATGGTCAACTAACTCTTTTACAACTATCAACTACGGCCTATGTGACCAACTACTATTACAGCTTCCAACAGAATCCATATGACCAACTAATATTACAGTATAGAATTTGTGACAAATTTTTGTCATTGTAGCTGAGAATTACATTTTTTGTAGCCCAACTATGACAATTAAAGTTGAGCTATTATTATGCATCTGTAATTATCACCATTGTCATTTCATCTTCTCCAAGTCACGAGATGAGTGGACATACCTACTTTCAACAATATAATGCATTATTTTGACTGAGGTAGG
Source organism: Phalaenopsis equestris (assembly GCF_001263595.1). Taxonomy (NCBI): domain Eukaryota; kingdom Viridiplantae; phylum Streptophyta; class Magnoliopsida; order Asparagales; family Orchidaceae; genus Phalaenopsis; species Phalaenopsis equestris. Next base: position 44,129 of record NW_018219008.1, read on the forward strand.
CTCCGTAATTTTTTCCCCTTTCAGGGGGTTTCCATTAGGGGTGTAAACGAGCATGCTCAGCTCGTGTTCGACTCGTTTATATTTCGAGCTCAAAAAGTGTGTTCGTGTTCGGCTGGTTGGCTAACCGAGCCGAACACGAGCTGTTCACGAACAAAGAGTTCTTTTAACTGTCTTAATCATGTAGTCATAAGACAATAAGGGTTTGA
>NW_018219009.1:0-11216 GCF_001263595.1 Phalaenopsis equestris
TACAGATCATTCTGCTATTAAGTACTTAATGAAATTAAAGGATGCTAACCCTAGACTTATAAGATAGATTCATCTTTTGTAAGTATTTTACTTTGAAATAGTAGATAAAAACGGGATTAAAAATCAAATTGTTGATCAAATGTTCAGGCTTGAATTAGAAAAACCACTCTGTTTTGAAAAAGAAATTAATGAACATTTTCCAGATGAAAAATTGTTCAATATTAATTAGTGGTGTGTTTCGTGGTATGACGACATTGTAAAATTTCTTGTTAGTGATATTATACCCTATGAAATGACATACTGATAGAAGAGAAAATTTATTTCTGAAGCTAAGACTTATTTTTCGGATGACCCATTTTTATATAAATAAGGTAAGGATCTGATTATTTCAAGATGTGTACCATTCAAAGAAACTTATGAAATTATCCAAAAAAGTCATAATTCTGATTTTGGGGGACATTTTGGTGTTGATAAAATATCATACAAAATTTTACAATCTGGATTCTATTGGCGTACGGTTCTTAGAAATGTTAATTAATGTATCAGAACTTGTGATAGATGTCAACGAGTAGGCAATATTTCTAGAAGAAATGAGAGGCCCCTCAATTATATGCTAGAAGTTGAAATATTTAATGTTTGGGGATTAGATTTAATAAGACCATTTATACCATTTTTCAAAAATTTATATATACTGTTAGCAGTGGACTATGTATCCAAATGGATAGAAGTTGTTGCTTTACCTCAATGTGATGCTTAAAGTGCTGTAAAATTTTTAAAAACAAACATATTTTATATATTTGGGATGCCGAGAGTTAACATAACTGATGGGGGAAGTCATTTTAGAAATGTCATAATGTAGAAGTTATTAAAGAAATATCATATAAATCATAGAATTGCTACTGCTTATCATCCTCAGACAAGTGGTTTGGTTGAATTATCCAATCGAAAAATTAAAAGAATTATGGTAAAATATGTGAATCCAACAAAAATGGATTGGTCAGTCAAACTTGACTATGCTTTGTGGGCTTATAGGACTGCATATAGAACTCCTATAGGAATGTCCCCATATAGGCTAATATTTGGAAAAGCTTGTCACTTACCAGTTGAACTTGACCATAAAGCATTTGGAAGATTAAAGAGTTCAATTATAATTTGAAAGATGCTGGTGAGAAAATATTATTGCAATTAAATGAGCTTGAAGAGATAAGGAATGAATCTTATGAAAGTGTTAAGATTTACAAAGAAAAGATGAAGAAGTGGCATTATCAAACGGTTCTTACTAAAAATTTTCAGCCAAGGCAACAAGTTTTGCTATATAATGCAAGGTTAAGATTATTTCTAGGAAAAATTAAGTCCACGTGGATGGGCCCATTTGTTGTGATAAAAGTTTATCCTTATGAAGTTGTGTATATTAAAGATCCTAATACTGATAAAGTGTTTAAAGTGAATGTTCATAGACTAAAACCTTATTTTGTAGAGGATCAGCATAAATTTAACGATCGAATGATGTTGGGTCAACTAGAATAAGCACTGGTCACATCGGGCTGACGACGTTAAACCACCTGATGATGTAAAACCAAGCGCTTTGTGGGAGACAACCCATAGTTATCAGTATGTTTTTTCTTTGATTGTTATTTGTGTGTGATTAAGAAAATTAGGGTAGTATTTTTGAGACTATTATGTGTTATTATTGATTTTAAGACTTTATTTAGTAACCTAGACATGTTAGAATGAGAATTTGGACGTTTAGTTGACTGGTGCAAAAATTTGCATTGGCACTTAAGCGTCAATATTCGGCGCTTAAGTACGACAGTTAAAAACCATGTGCAAAATTAAGATTCTAGAAGGTTTAAATGTTAATTTTTTTGTAAAAATGTGCCAAGGCAGTTCCAAGACATGCCTAGAAGTTATTAGAAGGATTTAGGCCTATAAATAGAAGGGTTTTGTGAAGGAATTTCACCCCAGATCATTTTCAACCCTAAAGTTTATAAGAGAGAGAGAGATTTGTATAAGATGTCTTCATGGGAGATGGATATGAAGAAGAAAGAAGAGACCATGAGGAAGAGATTCATTAGTCAAAGTGCACAAGATATGTATAATAGTTTCTTAGTCATTAGTATCGAAGGAATATCGGAAAAGATCAACAAAATTAAGACTACCATGGCTTCACTTGAGACCAAGATAATTAAGATTCATGCACATCTTGAGCATATTGGATGGCAATTGAAAATGTAATTTAGCCATACTAGGTATATAGAGGAAGCAGATAAGGAGATGTTTTTTAAGCAGAAATGGATTGAAGAAGATAGTATCAGAGCTTGTCACCACCGTCCGTTTTATCAATTTTATATTTTTATTGTCCCGGGAGAGACTAATGAAAGATAAGATTTTGTCCCATCAAATCAAGAATGGAATTAAGTTCGATGTCAGAGTTTGTTTGTAAGGAGTCGTTGTGTTTATGTGTTAGTGTTTAAGTCTTGTTTTTAGTGTTTATGCTTTTATGTGTTTAATTGTGAATGTTTGTTAAGTGTTTTGTTTGTTAAGTGTTCGTGCTTAGAAAATTTTCTCATCCGAGACTATTTGGAGTGAGAATTAACTGTTACATGTATTTGTAATAGTTTGTGCATGAATATACGTTTGTTTGTGTGAAAATTAGTGTTATTTTTAGCCTTGCATTGAATTGAGTTATATAGAGAATTTTGAGAGAGAGAAGAGTTAAAGGAGATGAAAATAGTTATTTAAGTGTTATGTGACCATTTAGGGGTGGTATACTTAGGCAAATAGTGCATTTTACTTATATTTTAAAATCTCTAAAATCGTGCACTGGCGCCTAAGCGCCACATTCCGCGCTTAAGCATGAGGTAACCTGAGAGGCAGGCGCCTAAGCGCCACTTATCCGCGCTTAAACGCCGGTTCACGAAAATCGATTCATGAATGGTTAAAAGTGAAAATTAACCCGAAAATCATCATTTTCCACCCTCCTGTCACCTTCAAACTCTCAAAATTGCGATTTTGGAGAGCTAGGGTACACTATTAAGTGGAGATTTCCTGGTGGAATTAAGAAAAATTTGCTATATTTGGATTACTTAAGGTAAGAGCTTTGCTTCTATGCAAAAATTTTGTATTTTCACCATGTATTTTGAGTATATTTGGAAGAATTTAAAAATTCACTATTCATGATGAAAAATGAAGAAAAATCTATGGAATTTGCATAGGAAGTGTAGTTATGCTTTTAGAAGTTTAGCTTAGTAGTTTAGACTTGATTTTTGAAGTTATTTTTGGAATTTAATAAAATTATAGAATGACACCAAGAATGAAGAGGAGTAAGGAAAGAGCCCTTTTGATTCGAGCAAATTTGTGAGTTTGAAGGCTCAAGATAGGCACTGTGATGCGTTGCAATCACAAAATCTTATCCAGGAGCGTTGTTTTAAGAATCCAGGTGCATCTGTGGAAGATCACCGATAGTGGGAACGATTCTGTTGTTTTTCTGTTGTTGCAGTTTTATCTATTGTTAGGGAGTTCTATATAAACCTCCCTGAAGCTGAAGATTATAGAGTCATGGTTTGAGGAAAGTTGGTACCTTTTTTACCGGAGGTAATCAATTTGGTTTATTATTTACCACTAGATACTTTATGTTTTTATGTGAATTATAGTACGACTGAGATGGAGCTAGATGAGATTATTTCTTATTTGACTGTTGGAAGAGGACTCTGGAAAATCACTAATGAGAGGATGGTCAATTTTTTCGCGTCAAAGTTAAGTGCACCTTTGAAGACATGGAACTATTTTATTTTTGCTTGTCTGCTACCAACAAATCATCTCAGTGAAGTTACCAGAGAGAGAGCGACATTAAATTATCGTATCTAGAAAGGAAAACTCATCAACATTGGAGCTTTGATATATCAGGCTATCCTCAATTCTACCACTGTCGTTACTACTACAGGTCTAGGATTTGCTTCCCTGATCTTTTCTCCCTGATCTTTTCTTTACCCTGATCTTTTCTTTATGTGAGCAGGCTGGAGTGAAATATGATAGTTGGGAGGAAGTATTGTTCCCTTTGAAGCCAATTACGAGTGTAAATGTGAAGTTGTATTCTGAGCATTCTATTTTTGGCTAGAGAGGAGGATCTTCAAGGAGCTATGGAATGACAATGTCTACTGTTTCTACTTCTAGACCATCTACCTCACGTGCTTCTACTTCTAGAGGTGAGTCTACTGAGTCCCAAGATCAATTATTATAGAGGATGATATATAATATTAATTATATCGCTGATAAAGTTCAGAACTTAGAGCGTTTTGCAAAACATATTGATAGGTATAATAGAAGTAAAAGTGATTATGAAGAGAAATTTCACTCATCTTTGGAGAGCCTCATTTGGGGTAACCCAGGAATTCAATTTCCTCCATAACCATAATACCCTGATTATGAGTCTGGAGATGTCTGGGATAGAGGTGATTCTGAGAATGAGGAGTAGGACTGAGAGATTTATTTTTATGTTTGTATTATGTTATGGATTATGTAATCTGGGCTTGCTACATTTGCATTTATGTGTTTATTTGGATTATGTGATGGTTTGGACTTATGTGATGGTTTGGACGTTTGGACTTATATTTAATTATTATTGTGATGTTTGTGTTTTGTTAGTATTTTGTTTTAAATTCTATGATAGTAACTGTTGTTGTGTTTAGTACTGTGTTAGTTAGTTAAGGATCGAATTTAATTCTATATCTTTTGGAAAGTTGAAAATCTTGCTAACTTTAGCTTTAAATTTTAAACTTAGACAACTGCTACCCTGTATTTTTCTTTTATCTTGTTAGTGTGTTTATTTTTATGTTGAAACTGTGATATCAAAGTTAGTGTGTTAGTTTATTTTTGTGTTTGTACCCACTAATTAGAAGTTTATTGAATCTCTACATGTTGAATTAAAATTAAAATGATAAAAAATTGATCAAAAATTAATTTTACTCTTATTTTTAGCTGTATACTTGTATACTTAGGATATAAACATTCCTGTAAGCATGTTATTTCAATTTTAATTCCCGCTTATATATATCTGATGCTAAACTATTTAATCTATTAAAAATTTAAGTTTGGGGGGATGAAAAATATTTTCAAAACTTGAATTTTATTTGTTCTCAAATGTGCTACAAGTGAATTTGATTTAAAAAAGAAAAGTAATCATGTACATGAAGTTATATTAGGAAAGTAAAATTTGATTTTAGAAATGGGTAAGAAAATTTAGTTGAAATTTTTAGTAATGAAGAAAAACTTTAAGTTAAAAGTTTTTAGTGTAGAAAATGTTTAATATAAGTAGCTATCTTTAATAAGAAAAATTGTATTTTTGAAAAATTTAGAAATTTAGACTTTTATATTTAATACTTAAATTTATTTTATTAAAATAATTTTTTAAAATTATTATTATATTTATAAGTGAAAGATTTATATCAGGATTTTGTATTGGGAAAGGAGAAGTGGAATTCAAAAATATTAAAGGCCTATCTAAATATAGTAATCCTTGCCTGAAAAAGAAAAAGAGAAATAAAAGAAAAAGTAAAGAAAATGAAAATAAAAAAAAGAAAAAGAAAAAGAAAAGAAAAAGAAAAAAAGAAAAGAATAAGGGTGGAGAAGCTTGAGGAATAGTGCCTAATCAAAAATTGGTTCCATATTTGAACTTTTTAAAGTATAAGACTTGAGAAAATTTTAAGCTTAAAAATATGATATAGTAAGTAAAATTATTTAAAATAAAAATTTTTAAGTGGAGATAATAAAAGGACTAAATTCTAAATTTGGAGAATCTACAATATTTCTTAATTAGATATGAACTCATATTTTCATATTTCTTAACATTAAAAATTTCTAAAACCTTAAGTTGGTCTCATTTACTAATTATTTTTTTCTAAATTGGACTACTAAATTTATAAATCTAAATTTTAGTAACTCCTAAAGAAACTCATATGCATATCATACATATTTAGTTTTTAAATATTGAAGTGTAAAGATTGAATTGTCACTTGAGGACCAGTAACATTTTAAGTTTGAGAGATTTTGATACACCAAAAATATATAGTATTTTTAGACACATTTTTATACCTATTTTTGAGATATTGCAATTTAATGGAAGGTATTTGTGTGTTTTCTTTCATGTAGTGTGTTCAATTTAATGGAAGGTATTTGTGTGTTTTTTTCTTTCAGGTACAAGTAAAAATGTGAAAATTGCTAAAAGGATTGAAAAAGAATCAAATTTGGAGCAAAAATGTGAAATTTGTGCAAAAGTGTTATGATGCCTAAGCGCTGGGTATACAGAGAAGGCCGCACCTAAGCGTCAGAGGCCCGTGCTTAAGCACCAGAGGCAGTTATTTAGCGGTTTTCTTCATTTGGCCAAATTTTGAAGAAGTATTTGAGGCACCTATTGGCTAAAGAGGGTGGTTATGACTACTAGGAACAAAAATATCATTAAAAGACTTGTGAAATGAGACATCCTTTGGAGAATACATCAAATTGGGACACATTATGAAGAGTTATCAAGGCACATTTTGGAGATTTATAACAGAAGGAAGTTGAGACTTTTTAAAGTGTGCTTGAAAGTTCTGGAAAGGGGTGCTTGAAGACCTGAAAAGTGCTTAAAAAGGGAGAGATTTTCAGGCACCATAAAAAAATTTACTTTATCCTTTTTTTTAGTTTTATTTTGAGAGTTTAGAGTGTTGTAAAAGAGAACGGATTCAAAGGAACTTCAAGATTTTGGTGGAGGATTTGAGATAATTTTTTATCTTTTATTTTTAAACTGCTTTGGTTTTAATCGAGACTTCTTGTTGGTCTGACAATGATTTTTACTTTTAAACTAAAGTGTGGTTTTATTTTCTCTATGGATTCTAAGTAGTTTTCTTTATCTTTCTCCTTAAAATGATAAGTTATTAAAGTGTTGGATAGAAGTTGTGCGGAGTATTTTTTGTTAATGTTGGAAAAAGCTATGATGATTTAAATCCATGAACTTCATTTACTTCTTGATTTGGCCTATCCGGATATTAAAATTTGTAGTGAGAACATGTAAAAATCGGGCCAGTATTGTCTCAGTAAACAATTGGAAAGAATCACATGAGGTTGTATGAATGCGAATGTAATTCATATGATTTAGTGTAAATAAATAGGGAAATAATTATTGAAGGGTGTAGAGTTAGAGGACTTTAAAGTGACAGGTTAAAGCCCCCAACTTAGTTTATTGTTTTAGGTTCTGATACGAGATGTTAGGACCTAGGTGGAGGGAATCGAGGGAACTCTAGAGTGAGAGCTAGTATCTTCTCTGCCTAACCGGTCTTCAAAACTATTCAAGTTTTAAATTAGCCAATGTTCTTTATAGCATCTCTACTAAGGGTAAAGAATATAATTGCTCCTATTTGGCACAACACAATTTGCATACTTCTACAACAGAATTCTTATGCTTCATTCATGATAAGGAGAAAGATATTTTCAAATTCAGTTCTTTTCTTTTACATAAACTCAAGTTGTCTTTTTAAATTATTATTGTTTTGCCAAAATATCAAACATACCAAAAAGATTTGAATTTTAATTACTGCGTATATATCTCTAGTTTAAGTAATTGTCTTTTTAAAATAGAAAGTTTGTTGTTCAAAGCATATTGCATAATTTCCCTATGGGTTTGATATTCAAGTCTTAATCAAAAAGTCCTATATTACTTGATAACGATATGTATACTTGCGTAGTATCTCAATACATATATAAATTGAAAAGTTAAATTCTTATTTTCTTCAGGATCAAGTTTTGACTCTATTGCAAAGTAAGAAAATATGAGTGAAAATATAATCAGAGACATTGTTATATTATTGCATATAAAATTCCTAGTTATAGGTACTTATTGCCTTCAGGTATGTTTTGACTTATAAAATTCCTAGTTATAGGATCAAGTTTTGACTCGCAGGGTTTTCCTCATCCGCCTTCAGGTATGTTTTGATTTATAAAATTTCTAGTTATAGGTGCTTATTGCAAATAACAATATCTTCCTTAACAAAAAAATACTATTTGGTTGATGTTGGATACCCAATGCAGATGGGTTATCTGAAGCCATATCCAGACACTAGATATCATATTCCTGATTTTGAGAGAGCAAGTGGCAGTATTAGTGGTAGGAAAGAAATGTTTAACAAGCGTCACTCCTCTTTATATGGGGTAATTGAAAGAATGTTTGGGGTTTGGAAGAATAAATGGGTAATCCTACGTGATATGTCGTCATATCCATTTCAGAAGCAGGTGCATATTATGGTGGCAACAATGGCACTTCATAACTTCATCCGACGATACCCTTCACGTTCAGATACAGACTTTAGTATGGCTGATAATGAAGAACTGAATGTCTACGAAGAACCATCTGAAATTATGATCGGGCTTTCAGTTCCTGAGGATGAGAATGACTTTAATGAATTTGAAGTTCATGATGCGGAGGGTGTGGCTAAGATGGGGCTAAGATGGCTGCTCTGAGGGAATGGCTGCTCTGAGGGAGTCTATAGCAGATGCTATATATGACATCTAATCCAACAAGTATTTCTTTTCTTTGTATATATGTAGATCAATTTTAATGTGTATTTTTATTTTTATTTTTTTGGGATAAGTTCTGACATTCACTTTTTTTTTTGGTTTTTTTTCTTCACAGTTATACAAACATGACTTCTAGGATATCAGTGACAGATAGAGTTGTTTTGCATTATTGTGGACTACCGGCTCTGTTACTCACATCGCATCAATCTCATAATTATGGGAGACAGTTCTACGGTTGCCGTAGGGTTGTTTCAGCTCATTGCATCTTCTTCCGATGGGCTGACAGTCCCACATGTTACACTGCCAGCAATGATGGAAATCTGATGTTTTTCTAGGTTAATAGTTTAGCTAAGGATAGGTGTAGCCAGAGTTTGAAATTAAAATATTTTAATATTTCTTATTGTTGTTGTACTTATCTTTATCTTTTTTTTTGTTTTTTCTGATACTCACAAGAGTGTGAGAACTGTATGTTATCTTTTGGAACTGATCTGTAATAATTTTATGCTTTTGCATTATTTGCTTATGTACTACCAATAAGCTATTCTGAATAAGTTGCCTCAAATAGTTTTACCAAATAGAGGTAGGAATGTCATTTATACAGCCATAACTACCAATAAACTATTCTGAATAAGCTGCCCCAAACAGTAAGCCAGATTATTCTGATAATCTGAAGATTATCAAAATAATTTGCTTATCAGCATATTATAAATAATCAACAGCTACCCCAAACAGACCTCTATTCTTTCCATTATAGATTATTTCTCCACGTGGGCAGAGGCAGTGTCGTTACGAGAGGTTACAGTACAACATGTTTTACAATTTTTCAAAAGCCAAATCATCTACCGTTTCAGTGTACCGCGCAGTGATTTCCGACAACGGGACAGTGATCCAATTTTTTATTGCGATAGATTGTGTAAAATTTAAATAAGTATAATTAATTGGTATTGAGATTCTGCGCAAGTATACATATTATTATCAAGCAATAATGGACTTTCTATTTAAGCCACAAATATTGATCCCACGGGGAAGGTTTAAATTGAAAATGATAAATTTACTAGGAAATTCACAGAAAGTCAATTGGAAATTCACAGAAAGTTTTCAATTGTTGATATGTAATCAAAATTAAATTTCTAAACTATCATCAAATTATGTAATCAAAATTATATGTAATCAAAATTAAATTTCTAAACTATCATCAAATCAAAAATGCAAAGTTTATAACAAAATACTAATCTATTAATTATGTTTATGTAACGAAGATTTTTATGTGAAAAAGCATCCTTCCCACTACAATGAGGCTATGATAAAATGAGATGTGATAAATGTTCATAATATGTATTGTGTCAAATAGGAGCAATTTTAATTCTCTACCCTGATACAGTGCATAGAAAATTATTGGCTAATCCCAGTGTTTAGTTCCTAAATCCGTGGTTAGGCTAGGAGGAAACCGGGCCCCCCCCCTCCCACTTCCCTTCACCTGAAGGCTAGCTCTCGCTTCAGTTTTTAAACAATAAGACTAAATTGAAGATTTTAGTCTGTCACCCTAAAGGTTCTCCAATTCTACACCCAACAAACAATATTTCCTTATTTATTTGTACTTAATTCCATGAATGATGTTCTCCTTCATGGAATCAAATGTGATCCTCACTCTATTGTAGAACTCATTCTCCATTTCCCAGATCATATGTTTCACAACACATTTTAATAATTCAATTTGTCAGATCCAAAAGTAAATTAAGTTTGGAGTTGAAAATCATCACAATTTATTTTACATTTTAATATTGGCACGTCCATATTATCTCTTCATTTAACCATATCTCAAAGTAGGGAGAAAGATAGAGGGAACTACTCAGACTTCATAAGAAAGAAATAACAAAACATAAATTTAATATATAAAAGAAATTTCATACAACATTAATAAACAAACAACACTTATCTGTCACTCTTTCTCAAAGCAAATCACTTGTAGACTCTCTTGGACTGCCTTTCCCTAGAAATTCAGGAAGAAAATATCGCTCACTTTTCTCCTTCTCCAACACTCTTACAGAAAGTTTCACACTAAATCTCACCACAAAAACTCTAAAATATGAAAGCAAAATCAAAAATTGACTCCAATAAAAATTGACTCCAATATGGAAGCAAAATCAAAAATTGACTCCAATATGGTAGTGGACTGGAATGATGGGTGCAAAAAATGAACGTAGTGGAGTGAAAAACGTAGAGGAGCACTTTTCCTGAAGAAATTCAGCCCCAAATATAGCTCAAGGTCGGTTCTCCAAGAGGTGCCTCCAAAAACTCTTCAAAAAATCGTCCAAATACATCGAACCTTCTAGAAAAGGGATCTGCACCGCCTTTGGCGCCTTCGGTGTTGGTCTGGCGCCTCGGTGCTGGGTAAAATCTCCAGCCATAAGTTGTTCTACACTGTCGGCGCTGACCTCGGCGCTGCCGTGGCTGAGCATTTCTTCAAAAACGTAATATTGACTCCAAATTTTATCCTTTTTGCTTTCTTTTTGCTTTAAGCCCTAAAAATCTACATCCTACAAGAAAACATCAAAATACCTTCCATTAAAGTGCAATATCACCAAAAATGAGTATAAAATATGGGTTTAAAAATGCATATATTTTCGGTGTATCAAAATCCCCCAAACTTACAAATCACTTGTCCTCAA
>NW_018219009.1:11440-12733 GCF_001263595.1 Phalaenopsis equestris
CATATTAAAGTCACTTAGAAAATTCTGTGGGGATGTGGGGATGACATTTTCATCCCTAACTTCATAAAAATTTTTAAATTTTTAAGCTAACATTCAAATAAAAAGTTTACAAAATGTGTCAAAGTCTTTTTCCTTAAGTTGATTCAAGTGAAGCCAATTTTTAATTAGGCATCTCCTCAAGCTTCTCCCCACATCTTTTCTTTTTCTTCTCTTTTTCTGAGGATTACTATATCTGGATAGCCTTTAATGATTTTGAACTTCACTATTCTTTTCTTAAAGTTAACATCCTCTTTTTAAAGTTAGAAACTTTTTACGTTTTTTTCACTTAACAAATTTATATTAACTTAAAGATTTCATAAAGTTTAATTCTTTTCTTTTTACATGATTTTCATTAAGATTTTTAATACTTCAAAAATACAAATTCCTTTACTAAAAATAGAAAAACATAATCTTATTCTCTTTTACCAACTATCTTATCCCCTAGAATTAACCTTTACTTTTGAAAATTTTTACCTAAATCTACTATATATTTAGAAACATAAATATAGTTATCCAAAGTTAACCTCTAATACCAAAGGTCATGTTGAGTTTAAGATTTTGAAAATATAGTTATGTGAGGACAAATAAAATTAAGTTCTTTTCTAACAATGATATTTCTTCTCCCCCCCCCCCCCAAACCTACCAAAACTTAAATTTTTAAAAAAATTTTACATGAAGAACTTTAAAAATGAAGGGTAAAAGAAAGCAATATTGTAATTATGATGCAGATACAATTCAACAATATTGTAATTATGATGCAGATACATATTACATGCAGGAGCATTTGTAGAATGTCCGCGTTGCAATGTTCTACATCTAGAACAATATTGTAATTATGATGATTACTTATCAGCTAACGAACTGATAAGATATGATGATCTTCCAATAGATGATGCAGATACAATTCAGCATTATCCATGGGATATTTATCGTGAACCAGATCAAGTTGAGACATATAATCCAGTGGAAGCGATACCACCACTGACATGGCAACCGATTATTAATAATCAGATAAATGATGAAACACATTATCCAACATATCCAAGCAATGTTGAGCTTGCGAAAATCCATAACATTAAATGTAACGTTTTTGAACATTTCGAGATAGTTGATGGAGAATATCTCAATATTCTGGAAGGATTGGAACTATACACAGAAGTCTTCTCTCTCACAGAACAGCGAGAGGTACTTGATTGTGTATTTGACCTCCAAATCAGAGGCAAATCAGGGCTGTTATCTGGAAGAACATATTCA
>NW_018219009.1:13241-13674 GCF_001263595.1 Phalaenopsis equestris
TTTGCCAAAATTGACAAAAATTTCCAAAAATGACCAAATTACCAAGATACCCCTCCATGGCCTAAAAATCTAAAAATTCCAAAAATACCCAATAAATCCCAATAAATCTAAAATATTCCCAATTTTATTATGTCCAACTACACCTAGGTCCAATTTGGTAAATTTGACCATCTTTGACAAAATCCCCAAATTAGCCCCAATATTGGCTAACACCTCAAATCTCAACAATTGAATGCCTTAGACCTCAAATTGGCATCCAATTTTTGTTGAAAATCCCTTATAAGGTCATTTTGGACCAAACACAACAATCAATTTGAGCTTAGCCCAAAGCTAGCTCAAGTTAGACCCAAATTTAACCCTTAAGGGTTTAATTTAGGACTAAACCCAAATCCATCAAAATCCATTAAAATTAACCATCAAATCAACTTCAAAA
>NW_018219010.1:0-625 GCF_001263595.1 Phalaenopsis equestris
GACACACTAGATAACTCAAACTCGTCGCGGCAGGAACTTGGAGCTAACATGGTGGACAGCACGGCCATCTTCAACAGAAAAACCTGTCTTGCCCAACTAAACCAATCTTCCTTCTTTAGACTTAAACAACAAAGCCATAGGACTTCGAGGTTGCTTGCTTATGCAACGTAAATCCTCACCTTATCTTTAGGCCTTTGCATAGCCCTGCTATACAATATAAGCCCTAACTCATCTTAGGATTCCGAGGTTTTCGTTTATCATGACCTAAATCATCACCTCTTCCAGGCTATTTGTTTGATCATTTCACACAAATGTAAGCCCTAACTAATAAAATTGGCAGGATGAAACACCTAAATATTTCTCCTCAAAACTGAAGCCAAACATTAGGATAGCTTGGGAAGTCACTGAGGTTCTTTTCTGGATCCATGACAACCCCTAGTTCTTCTTCCTTTGGATTCTACAATAAAATGTTTCAAATTTGAACCAATCGCATTTCACACCACTATGTTTGATTTCGTTGAAGAGTCCTACTCTTGAAATTCCTTGAAGATAATATTTTCTGATTTTTATCGAGAGTCTTCTTAGGTGACTTTGGTCATTTAGGATGTAATTAACTATAGGGGCT
>NW_018219010.1:779-17444 GCF_001263595.1 Phalaenopsis equestris
TTGTGTTTATCCTTTGGGATAGATACAGGATTTGAGGTACAGTGCTCTTTCATTTTAAACTATGAAAAATATGAGGTCAGTTTGATTTCATACTTCAACGTCCTTCCGAAGCGGGCGACGGGATTTCGATTCCAGCGACCGACAGCTTCTTACGGGCAACCCCACAAACCATCTCCAAAAATAACGCCGACAATTATAGTTTGAATCATCACAATTTATTGACATTTAAAATATTGCACAACAATATTAATTCTTCATAAAACCATATTTCATTATAGGGAGAAGGACAAAGAAGACTACTCAGAATTCATGAGAAGGATATGATAAAACATAGATTTTATATATAAAAATAAATTTACAAAATGAAGAAAAGAAAGAACACAACTTATCTCATACTCCTCAAGAAAATCCCTTGAAGTTCCCTTGAAGCACTTTCTCTCTTTACAATCACATCAAATTCTCTCTTAGAAATGTAATGAAGAAGAAATATCTCACCTTCCCTCTCCTCTTACAATTTCTAGAAGAAAATCCTCTCCAAAACCTAAGTTTTTACTCTCCTCCAAACACTCCACACACCGCACACTCAAAGTCCTCCTAGACTTCTTAAGAGTGGCGCCAGCCTCTCTTTTTTAAAGAAATTAAAAAATTCCCTCATTTTTTTCTCAAGAGACACACCACTTCACACCAAAAGACAAATCCCCTCATCCAAGAGGCATATATCTTCATTCAAGAGCCTTCATCAAGTGTCAAGATGCATTGAACCACTCCATGTGGCGTTTGAAGTACTTGGAGCCTTCTAGAACATCTTAAAAATAGTCAATAACCGCCATCAATTCATTTAGATTCGTCTTTGATGCCTCTGGCGCCTGTTCTAGCACCTCTGGCACACGTTTACTGGAGTTCAGCACTCCTCTCTGTACTATGGTGCTTCTAGCGCCTCTGGCACTGGTTCTCTATAAAATGGCGCCTCTGGCGCCAGTTTTGGTGCCTTTGGTGCCAGTATGCTGAAAAACTGCATTTTGACTCCAAACTTCCTCCTTTTTACTTCTTTTTGCTCCAAATGCCTAAAATCAATATACATGTAATAAAACATGAAAATACCCTTCTTTAAAGTGTAATATCACAAAATTTAAGTATAAAATGTATACATAAAATTGCACATTTTTTTGGTGTATCACCCATCCTTTGGGCCACCACCTTCTCGACATGTCCACCCTTTCAGGTCATTGCCTCCATGGAATACCCATATGTTAGGCCTCTACCTCCATGACATGCTCACCCTTTCAGGTCACTACCTCCACAACATAGTCATCCTTTGGGCTGCTACCTTCACGACATGTCTACCCTTTGGGTCACTGCATCTATAGCCTACATATCTTTTAGGTCGTTGCTTTCAGGTCATGCTACACTTTTGTGTCACTGCCTCCATTGCATATTCATCTTCTGAGTCACTGCCTCAATGACACGCTCAACATAAACATTCTTGTGCATCGCTGTATGTTCATTGCATGTATTGCATGTTTACATGTGTGCTCGATGAGAGCCTCCCAAGTAAGGTGTGAATCCTTTTTATAGATGTGTTTTTACTCGATGCAAACTCATATGTAGCCAATGTCTTCTTGTCGAATGACACCCCGAATCCTCAAGTAGGTGTAATTCCTCTCCATATGTAGCATGTTTTGCCGGTACATTCCATTCGTGTGTGACATGTTGCATGTAACATCATTGCACTCATTTGCATGATGTGTGTTCCACTCTTTTGGGTGCCCTTTGTGATTGTTTTGTACTTCTGTCTAACAATCACAATGTGGGCTTCTTATATATTTGTATGCTTACTCATTCTCCTTGATGGATTGACCCATTTGTTGGTCATGATACTCAAACAAGCATTACCTGTGAGGATACCTCCGCGAGCAATGCGAGTTTCTGTATCATGAGCAACAAATAGTATGCCTATACTAGGGATCCAAGGGCTCTTAAGTGTGTCATATGCGCCACAGACCAACATGTTATGGTCCATAATTTTAAAATATAAAAATGGATAGTTTTACTATTATTAATATTTTTTGCCTACTTTAAAACTATATAAGTTAAGTCATATGTGAGGCCATTCATTTTAAAATTTCATCCTCTTCTTATGACATAGTTTAGATCCCTTGAATCTTTAGGATGAGGCTGGCGTGACAACCTTGTTAAAGTCTTACCATGTCAGAGACTTCACCCTACGCACTTAGATGCTAGTAAGGATAATTTTTGTTATATGATGTGCTAGACTAGGATTTAAGATGCTAGTTAGTCTTTTTGATGTTTTGTTGTTATTCTTTGCTTGTTTGGTTACCCTAATCAGACATCTTTTATACTCTATGTTTCTAGTGTGACCGTATGCTTCATATGTATGGTAGTGTGTTAGACAATTCTTCTGCAGGGAACTGTGTCTATATATGCGCACACACACATGTATTATAAAGAGGAACATGTAATGATTTCAACAAACCCCTTGCTTGCATGTGCTGCTTAGCTCTCCCACTAGGCACGACTCATTATACATTGCACGACTATCCCCAATAACCTTATTTTCATGTAGGTTGAGTCTTTTTCTCTTTTTTCTATGTACTTTTTAGAGTCTTAGGAGATCTTCTAGTAGAAATAAGATACGAGTATATGTTTTGAGGCATTTTGACTTGAGAACCAATGACAGGGGATTAGGAGCAGATGCCCATGTCTCATATCTTAATTATTCATTTAATATTCATATATAGAATTAGGATCAAGCATGTATATGTGAAGTTCGGCCATCTTTTTTCTTTTCTGTGATATGTTGCCAACCCAGCAGCACTGGCCTTTCCTATTAGTTGATTTGGCTTGTTTCCTTGCCTTGTTACATGCTTGAATGCTTGAAATGCTTCATTATTTACTTTTGTGATTTATCTGGGAACCACGAACACAATATAAGTTGTTTATGATTTAAAATTATAAAATTTCTATAAATTCCTAATAAAAAATTTAAGATAATGAAATTGTAGGATTAAAATATTCAGGATTTTAATATCTATATTTTTACTTTCCTGTATGATCTTCGAGCCGGATTTTAAATGGGTTGCATTGCATGAGCTTAACCCAAGTCATAATTAAAAGGTCCTCCAAAATACCTAAGGATCGCTCTAGACAATTGCATTCATAATTGCACATCCCAAGTCATTATTAAAAGGTCCTCCATTTCTTATATTGGAGGTTGTCTAGTGTGTCTAGGTCATTAGAAGGCTCCCCGACCCAGATGGGGTGGAAGTCATTTTGTTGAGAGTGTTTCCAGCTTTGTAGTTGAACCTCCTCTTCTCCTTTTTTCCGAAGGCATCTTTATCATTTTGGCAGCTATAGGTCCCACCGCTTGGAGCTCCAACTTTATAGATCATAGGACTAGAGTTTTGTTTTTTAGAACTTAGGCTACCGATGTCCCCATGGATGATGCAATTCACGGATTGCTGACTGGAGGTTTCTGGACGTGTTGGGTCAACTACCTTCACAACCAGGTAAATTTCTAGGATTCTAGTAACTAGGGATGATAGGTCTGTGGTACCATGACCCAACCACCTCTAGCCTATAAGATTACTTTACCCTTTCTATTCTTGAGCCCCTTTGATCCCCGTCTCTCCTCTGACTTTGTTGGTATCATCTTGACGGCATGATTCTGATGAGATGACGTCCATTTAGGATACGATTTGTCATCTACCCTTATGGCCTGGATGTGCTTTGACGTGTTAGAATATCCCCGTCAAGATGACTTTGGTTATTTTGTGGGCTCCGTGTGGTGATTAGTCGTTATCTATTTGGGATGTGAGAGACTCACTCTCTGCCCGATGACTTACTGAAAGCTTTAAAGTATCAGGTTGTTCCCACATGAAATAACCTTTCATTGATGGCCTATTTCCCCAGGTCTATGATAACAAAGTGAACCCCCTTCTATCGAGAGTGTCCTTGAGTATCCCCCACGATGTAATTAACCAGAGGGATACGTTCCTCTGGGAGACTCTTGACACCATGACAAAAATCTTCTTTTTGGATCTCTAGTTAAGGGTATCCTGAGGTGCTTGAGAGAGGATTAAGTACAAGATGTGCTCTGAGAAGTGCAAAAAGAATGCAACCACTTCAAAAAAAAAACCTAGCCTACCACGTGCAACGACATAGATACTTTTGGCCGACACACCTGAAAGATGCGATAAATTTTTCAATAAGGTGTGAACAGTGTCAAAAATATGCACCATTACATCATTAGCCAACTCGAAAGCTAAAATTTATCATCAGTCCTTGGTCATTCGCCACTTAGGGACTAGACATTCTCAAGCCTTCTCCTTAGTGGAAAGGGAGAATGTTTTTTTTTTTTTCTGTGGTGGTCGATTTTTTTTTTTTTTGAAATGGATCAAAACAATATCACTCGCTCAAATCAAAATAGAGGTAGTCTAGAATTTCATATTATGTGACTTGATCTACAGATATGGGTTGTCGCCTGCCGCTCATCATCATCACTAACAATGAGACTCAATTTATGGACTAGCTAGTGAAAGACTTCTGCACAAAACATGGGATTGATCTGAAATTCACTTCGGTCCATCATCCTAAGATGAACGAGTAGGCTAAGGCTTGTCGCTCATCATCATCACTGACAATGAGACTCAATTTATGAACTAGCTAGTGAAAGACTTCTGCACAAAACATAGGATTGATCTGAAATTCACTTTGGTCCATCATCCTAAGATGAACGAGTAGGCTAAGGCAGCAAACAAACTCATCCTGAATCTATTAATAAAAAAATGTCGAAGGAGCTTAAGGGAAACTGGGTGAACCTACTACCATCAGTGCTCTGGGCAATTTAAAAAAAGCCTTCATCGGTGATAAAAAAAACTCTGTTTATGTTAACCCATGGAATATAGGTCAAGCTACCGGATCACACAATTATAGTTAATTCATTTATCATCGTGACTTGAACAATGACTGTTGTCTTAAAAACAAAAGTTAAAAATTGCCTGATCCAGACACACGACATCAAGAGTGGTACTAGTCATAAAAGCTGACAGGAGCCTTCAACTTCCTCTGCTGCTTTTCCTCAACTGCTTTTGCTATGGTGGTCTAATTGGCGTTCAAAGCACTCCAGACACCCAGAGTCATTTTCCCTTCCATCACCCAATCTACAGTCCTTTCCGTGGTATACTGAGTGACCGACATTTGTCTCCTTTTCAACAAGTTTTGAACGGCCTACATCTCAGCTGGTAAGGCTTTCAGCTTACTTCCTGACACCTCCCACGGGTGGGTGACAATCTCTCAGTCATCGGTCGTAGAGCTGACCAAGAACTTTTTCTGTCAGTTCCTTTGTTGACCTTAAAGGAGTACTGACTAAAATTGTCGATCGACCAAGGGATACTGAAATGGCGGCAAAACATGATAGAAGTCATGATGGTTGCGGCGAATTTCAACTGAACTTGGGTTGGAATGACCCTGTACTTGGTAAGCACGCTCCTGGGCTCCGGCCATAGGGGCAAACGAAGGCCTTGCTTAAACTGACCATGGTAGAGCACTAGATAAGGGCTATTGTCCTCCATCGAGTGCCCCACGAATGAAATCCTATGGAGTGTAATGTGGGTACCCGATACATAATGCTCCTAAAGGCTCTTCACCTCCCTGACCATCATAAAGGAAGAATTAGTCACCTGCATGGTACCAAAGAGAATTGGAGAATACTTTGGATCTATTACATTTGAACACAAAGAACAAAAGGTAAAGAAGGAGAAGAAATCAGAAAACTCACAGAGCAGGAATCAAAAGTTGAAAAGAGTGACCGTTGGCCCTATTTAAAGGGCAGGCACACAAATCAAAGAGCTAGATAGAGATAATTAACACACCAATTATCTTTTTAAATTCCTCCAAAATATTATTTTATTATAAATAACATTATTATAGTTATCAAACAAAGTGTTTCATAAATTGGTCCTCTGTGGCTTCAGACAGGGCATACCCCTTCTCAAGAAACCTCTGGAGGACCATCTCTCCACCGAACCTAATCTGCTCCATTCGGCCTACCTTGTTATGGAATCGAATCAGAACTGCCAAATTTTGAATGGATCTCATCTCGGCATGTACGATGTTTAGGGAACATCTGATCGATGCGACCTCCCTTTTATCGGGCAACAATAGCTGACTCCTGTTGAAAAGTAGCCTCTAGAAGCTCGTAAGAAGCCAATCACCCTAGCACAGATGGATCGACAGGGTTCTCTGTGGACTGATGCAAAACCTTTATCATCTCTTACACCCAGCTTTCCATCAACCCAGGTTTAGTGTTCAAGATTGGACATAGGAAAATCAAACATGAATAGATCAAATGGGATCAATTATTCTCGGAGTTCAAAGGAAAGAGGAGTTGGGGTAGTCATAGACTTCGAGACGAACCTCAATGACTTCCCAAACTATCCTACTGTTGAGCTTCAATTTTAAAAATGATACTATTTGATGTTTTATCCTGTCATTTTATTATTTAGGGCTTACACATATATGATCCTGATCATACAAATAGCATGGAAGATAGAAGGTTTTATGTCGTACCCAGTGATTACCTCGGAGTCCAAAGACGAGTTAGAGCAGACTATACAACATGATTGTGCAAAGGCTTAAAGATAAAGAGAGTTTATGTCACTATAAGCATACTACCTCAAAGTCCTATGGACCCTGAAAAAACATTAATTCTATGGCCCATTCCCGAAACTTAAGGAACTAAGCCCTGCTAACTATGTCTTGAACATTGCCCGTTAAACTCGAGGAGCTTATGGAGAACGAACGCTAAATGTGAGTTATTAGAGATTGCAAGATGATCAAGAAAGCTGAACCACCCCTCAGTCCTGATTGCCCCTAAAAGGCCCACGGATCGGGATGCTTGAGGCATTTTTACCTGCTCACTAGTGACAAGATCTGTCAGAGAGATGAAAGTATCCCCCATAGGTCCTAAGCGGATACCTCCTCGGGCGATGAAAAGAAAGAGGAACAAAGACCCACACGAGTGCATAAAAAAGCAAAAATTCACAGGAGGTCCAGAAAAGCAACCATATTTTGTCAAGGAACCCAAAGATTCTAAATAAATTGATAGGTCGACTGATCGCCCTATATGATGGATGATAAGAAGTTGTATATTTGCTTGAAAAAACTTGATACCTTCCAGCTTCGGGCCGACATGGAGCATGTACATTAGGTTGTCTAGGGGTGTCTCTCTTCTCCCTAGCGACCTTCTCACTAGCGACAAGATCCACAAAAGAGGAGTGAAAGTCACCACCCCTCTCAAGTAACAATAAGATCTAAGCTGGGAGAAAAGATTGATCAAGACTAATATCCACTCAAAAAAACAACACAAAGCAAACCACCGAAAGAAACAAAGTCAAACCAATTGAGGCATTGTGATTAAATCGATTTCTCAGAATCTATTGACTGATCCGAGAGCAAGCCTCTCTAAAAAACAACATCCCAGGTACAACAATAAGTTTTTCCCTTTTACAAACCCAAATGATGAAAGTAAATAAGAAAAGGAAAAAAGTTTCTTTCCATTAATGTGGAGAAAGAATTACAGCTCTTTTTTTGTATAATGCTAACAAGCTTCCAGGTAAAAAAGAAAAAACAAAAAAGCTACTGAGTGCAGATTGATCCTCACTTTGGCCACCAGAATATTCGCTCCCACTACCTGAGCCATCACCCTCCTCCGATACATCAGTAAGGAGATCAGGGATCACATCACTGAACTCAGATGGGTCGGCAAAACTTCAGGTCAACCAAACCATTGTGAACGAATCAATGGGTACCATACTCGATCTCTAGCCTATATTGTTCCACCAAACCCTCTTGGGGACGAGTGACTCCAATCCCCCCTTAGGTTCAAGAACCTCCTTCAGTTGCTTTTCCCTTTGCTCAAGTTTCTTTCACTTCAACCTGGCGAAGTCTCGGTTGTCACGAGCCCTCTAAAGATCATTGGTCAAGAGGATAACTTCTTCCTGGGACTTTAGCAGACTCTCCTTGGCTATCCTCAAGGAATTCATCTTTTTTATCAAGGCAAGACCCGAGGAATGAGAAACCTAGTTCGCCTCCAGGTGTGATCGATTGACGTGCTTGAGAAATCTCTCATATAATAGTCACTTGAGCTCCACATAAAATGTCGTAGACTATGTCATTTCTACCAAAAGAGGCAGCATACACTGACTATTGGTCAATAGGGGATGTCAGTCCTTCGAGACATTCAACAAGTTGAACCGGTAGTCATCACTCATTCGTAGCCATTCTTCACCCCTTTCGATGAATGTCATCTAGGGTTCCCCTATTTTCTCTTCAATGAAGGAAGGGCTAGAACGTTAGCACCCTCCACCGGCTCGTTCCCTTCTCAGTGGACGGTTTCCCCCTCCAGAGACAGCTAAAACTTAGAACTAGAATAATAAGCAGAGACCTCCAAAGTACAACCAGTCAGAGTGACAGGGGGCTCAACTGTTTTGGTCCTCTCAACCAAAGCCAAGTGAGTGGCATCGAGTCAAACATTCAATGAAGAAGTGATGATCAACTCATCTAGCGCGACAAAGGGAAGATCTATAGCACCAGCCCCCCTTTGAGTTTCCTCAAAGCCCATTCTTGCTCCCTTGCATTGTCTTGCAATAACCGAATGAGATCACACAATTATAGTTAATTCATTTATCATCGTGACTTGAACAATGACTGTTGTCTTAAAAACAAAAGTTAAAAATTGCCTGATCCAGACACACGACATCAAGAGTGGTACTAGTCATAAAAGCTGACAGGAGCCTTCAACTTCCTCTGCTGCTTTTCCTCAACTGCTTTTGCTATGGTGGTCTAATTGGCGTTCAAAGCACTCCAGACACCCAGAGTCATTTTCCCTTCCATCACCCAATCTACAGTCCTTTCCGTGGTATACTGAGTGACCGACATTTGTCTCCTTTTCAACAAGTTTTGAACGGCCTACATCTCAGCTGGTAAGGCTTTCAGCTTACTTCCTGACACCTCCCACGGGTGGGTGACAATCTCTCAGTCATCGGTCGTAGAGCTGACCAAGAACTTTTTCTGTCAGTTCCTTTGTTGACCTTAAAGGAGTACTGACTAAAATTGTCGATCGACCAAGGGATACTGAAATGGCGGCAAAACATGATAGAAGTCATGATGGTTGCGGCGAATTTCAACTGAACTTGGGTTGGAATGACCCTGTACTTGGTAAGCACGCTCCTGGGCTCCGGCCATAGGGGCAAACGAAGGCCTTGCTTAAACTGACCATGGTAGAACACTAGATAAGGGCTATTGTCCTCCATCGAGTGCCCCACGAATGAAATCCTATGGAGTGTAATGTGGGTACCCGATACATAATGCTCCTAAAGGCTCTTCACCTCCCTGACCATCATAAAGGAAGAATTAGTCACCTGCATGGTACCAAAGAGAATTGGAGAATACTTTGGATCTATTACATTTGAACACAAAGAACAAAAGGTAAAGAAGGAGAAGAAATCAGAAAACTCGCAGAGCAGGAATCAAAAGTTGAAAAGAGTGACCGTTGGCCCTATTTAAAGGGCAGGCACACAAATCAAAGAGCTAGATAGAGATAATTAACACACCAATTATCATTTTAAATTCCTCCAAAATATTATTTCATTACAAATAACATTATTATAGTTATCAAACAAAGTGTTTCATAAATTGGTCCTCTGTGGCTTCAGACAGGGCATACCCCTTCTCAAGAAACCTCTGGAGGACCATCTCTCCACCGAACCTAATCTGCTCCATTCGGCCTACCTTGTTATGGAATCGAATCAGAACTGCCAAATTTTGAATGGATCTCATCTCGGCATGTACGATGTTTAGGGAACATCTGATCGATGCGACCTCCCTTTTATCGGGCAACAATAGCTGACTCCTGTTGAAAAGTAGCCTCTAGAAGCTCGTAAGAAGCCAATCACCCTAGCACAGATGGATCGACAGGGTTTTCTGTGGACTGATGCAAAACCTTTATCATCTCTTACACCCAGCTTTCCATCAACCCAGGTTTAGTGTTCAAGATTGGACATAGGAAAATCAAACATGAATAGATCAAATGGGATCAATTATTCTCGGAGTTCAAAGGAAAGAGGAGTTGGGGTAGTCATAGACTTCGAGACGAACCTCAATGACTTCCCAAACTATCCTACTGTTGAGCTTCAATTTTAAAAATGATACTATTTGATGTTTTATCCTGTCATTTTATTATTTAGGGCTTACACATATATGATCCTGATCATACAAATAGCATGGAAGATAGAAGGTTTTATGTCGTACCCAGTGATTACCTCGGAGTCCAAAGACGAGTTAGAGCAGACTATACAACATGATTGTGCAAAGGCTTAAAGATAAAGAGAGTTTATGTCACTATAAGCATACTACCTCAAAGTCCTATGGATTGTTGTTATTAAACTAAGGAAAGTTTTGTTGTTGAAGTCCTTACTATGTTGTTCACGAAGTCTGCTTCGAACTCCTTACTGTAGTAGTAGCTCCAAGGTTTGCAGTTTATTTTATTATTAATGGACTTAATTTTTAATTTAAATTTCTTTTGAGTTCACTTAGTTTAAACAAGTTGTTAAACTTATCTGAAATGGAGGACCCTCGGTAGCAACCGTAGGTTACCTCATCCGAGAAATTCTCGTAAGCTCAAAAGAGGTAGAATTAAGGGTGTTCAAAAGGTTTAAGTGTATTTAGTTTTTGAAAACATGTATTTTGTTGCTTTTGTAAGTGCATAAAACATGCATGGTGAAATAAATTGCATATGAGTAAAAATATTGTAACACAAAGTGCAGTAAATCTATTGTAAAGAGTACCTAGGTCTATGTTGTCGTTGCATGGTTAGCATAATATAGTTACAAGAAAATTAAGTAAATTGCGAAGAAATGAAATAAAAAAATAAGAAAGTCTAGTACATAGAAATTCAAAAGGGAAATTGTATTACAATGCGAGTAAGTAAAACAAGACTTGTGACCACATATGAAAGAACGGGACTAAGTGTAAGGCATTGATGAAGGTGGGGGCTCAGAGCTGGACTTTGTGCTTTTAGTTTTTGAAAATACTTTTTAAAACAATAACAAGCACTTATATTACAATTTTTCTGAAATAATTCCACAAGTTAAATATGATTTCTAACTCTTTTAAAAAAATTTTGTCGCTTCACAGGCAACGACACCAAAACTTGGTCCGGTCCACAATTACACAGATTTCTATATTCCAAAAGAGGATCAAACACTTCACCAAATTTATATTTAGTGGCTAATGTGAATAAATGAAATGTTATAAAGTTTAAAATAATCGATTTCACACTATGGGTACTACACAAGTATACGTATCATTTTAAGTAATATAGAGCTTTCTTTAAAAACCTCAGTATCAATCCCACAAAAAAACAACAATTCCTTATATAAACTTTAGCGAATATTTACTAAAAATTGCAGAAAATAATCTAAAAAATATGATATCAAGTTTAGATGTAAAGAGAAGCTACTAAATTCCTAAAAGTTCAGTTTAAAACTAAATGTAATAGTAGATGTTCTAAATTATGCTAAATGTAAAAGAAAGTTCTAATTTATGAAAAGCATTTTTAACCTTGCAATGAGTCCATAATTGGTGTAGGAATCAAATGTTATGTTTAAAAATATTGTAATTGGGATAAATAGGAGCATACGTATTCTTTACTCATTCCGAGCATAAAAAATATTAGCTAATCTAGAATTAGTTCCTGATATTATATCGACCAAGGGATACTGAAATGGCGGCAAAACATGATAGAAGTCATGATGGTTGCGGCGAATTTCAACTGAACTTGGGTTGGAATGACCCTGTACTTGGTAAGCACGCTCCTGGGCTCCGGCCATAGGGGCAAACGAAGGCCTTGCTTAAACTGACCATGGTAGAGCACTAGATAAGGGCTATTGTCCTCCATCGAGTGCCCCACGAATGAAATCCTATGGAGTGTAATGTGGGTACCCGATACATAATGCTCCTAAAGGCTCTTCACCTCCCTGACCATCATAAAGGAAGAATTAGTCACCTGCATGGTACCAAAGAGAATTGGAGAATACTTTGGATCTATTACATTTGAACACAAAGAACAAAAGGTAAAGAAGGAGAAGAAATCAGAAAACTCACAGAGCAGGAATCAAAAGTTGAAAAGAGTGACCGTTGGCCCTATTTAAAGGGCAGGCACACAAATCAAAGAGCTAGATAGAGATAATTAACACACCAATTATCTTTTTAAATTCCTCCAAAATATTATTTTATTATAAATAACATTATTATAGTTATCAAACAAAGTGTTTCATAAATTGGTCCTCTGTGGCTTCAGACAGGGCATACCCCTTCTCAAGAAACCTCTGGAGGACCATCTCTCCACCGAACCTAATCTGCTCCATTCGGCCTACCTTGTTATGGAATCGAATCAGAACTGCCAAATTGTGAATGGATCTCATCTCAGCACGTACGATGTTTAGGGAACATCCGATCGATGTGACCTCCCTTTTATCAGGCAACAATAGCTGACTCATGTTGAAAAGCAGCCTCTAGAAGCTCGTAAGAAGCCAATCACCCTAGCACAGATGGATCGACAGGGTTTTCTGTGGACTGATGCAAAACTTTTATCATCTCCTACACCCGGTTTTCCATCAACCCAGGTTTAGTGTTCAAGGTTGGACATAGGAAAATCAAACATGAATAGATCAAATGGGATCAATTATTCTCGGAGTTCAAAGGAAAGAGGAGTTGGGGTAGTCATAGACTTCGAGACGAACCTCAATGACTTCCCAAACTATCCTACTGTTGAGCTTCAATTTTAAAAATGATACTATTTGATGTTTTATCCTGTCATTTTATTATTTAGGGCTTACACATATATGATCCTGATCATACAAATAGCATGGAAGATAGAAGGTTTTATGTCGTACCCAGTGATTACCTCGGAGTCCAAAGACGAGTTAGAGCAGACTATACAACATGATTGTGCAAAGGCTTAAAGATAAAGAGAGTTTATGTCACTATAAGCATACTACCTCAAAGTCCTATGGATTGTTGTTATTAAACTAAGGAAAGTTTTGTTGTTGAAGTCCTTACTATGTTGTTCACGAAGTCTGCTTCGAACTCCTTACTGTAGTAGTAGCTCCAAGGTTTGCAGTTTATTTTATTATTAATGGACTTAATTTTTAATTTAAATTTCTTTTGAGTTCACTTAGTTTAAACAAGAATCGAATCAGAACTGCCAAATTTTGAATGGATCTCATCTCGGCATGTACGATGTTTAGGGAACATCTGATCGATGCGACCTCCCTTTTATCGGGCAACAATAGCTGACTCCTGTTGAAAAGTAGCCTCTAGAAGCTCGTAAGAAGCCAATCACCCTAGCACAGATGGATCGACAGGGTTTTCTGTGGACTGATGCAAAACTTTTATCATCTCCTACACCCGGTTTTCCATCAACCCAGGTTTAGTGTTCAAGGTTGGACATAGGAAAATCAAACATGAATAGATCAAATGGGATCAATTATTCTCGGAGTTCAAAGGAAAGAGGAGTTGGGGTAGTCATAGACTTCGAGACGAACCTCAATGACTTCCCAAACTATCCTACTGTTGAGCACCTTAGAAACTCCAATTCTACGCCCATCAAAATTTATCTTTCTATTTATTTGCACTTACCTTAGATTTTGGTCGCCTTCCTCGTAAGGTTAATGAGGTACTCACTAATTGGGTGAAATCATGACCCTACCGGGTCATTATGTTTCACAACAGATTTTAACATTACAAATGACCAGTTTACAAAGTAAATGAAGAACTGGTGACAATACCATCCCAATTTTTGGAATAAAAAAAATTCTAAACAAATCAAATCCTCTACATTATTACTTCTGATTACTTCTTATTGCAATGAGAAATAAAAGGAAAACTACTCAAAGTTCATAGGGATAACAAAATAAAACATGGTTTATATAAAAACTCAAGTCACAAAACAAAACTTAAACAAAAGATACAAATACTTATCTCAAACTTTTTCCCAAGCAATCCTCTGAAGTTCCATGACTTCCTTAACTCCAATAGACACTTACAAGACTCACAAAACTCTAGAAATCACAAAGACTCACCACACTCTCACTAAGGTGGCCACCCACTCTAAATGGTGGTCAAAGCTACTCAAAAAAGACTCAACACACCCCCTCTTCATTTGGAATTCAACCCTATATACATAGCTCTAAAAATCACCAAGGGTTGTTTTAGACACCTCTTAAAAATTTGTCTGATTCCATGAATATAAGGGTAACTGTTTCTGGCACCTAGGCGCCAACCATCTAGAAGATTTTGGCGCCTAGGCGCCAGGTCACCTTTTTTTTTTCTTTGGCTTTGTTTGCCCATTTTTGCTCATTTTGCTCTTAAACTCTATTTCATGTACCTGGAATAAAAAACATACAAAATATCTTTCACTAAAGTGTGATATCCTTAAAAATGAGTATAAAATGCACATTTAAAATAGATAAGTTTGAGGCGAATCATCTGCGCAGAGTATGGCTGCGAGGGAAAGACAAAAGCGAATCAGTGAGACGTTGGAGCTGGGCCGGCTTTTCCCGAGCGGAAACAGGATGAACACTGTCGAGTTGTTGCAGGTTGCTTTTAAATATGTCAAGTTCCTTCAAGCTCAAATTGGCGTTCTTCAGCTCATGGATTCCATTTTAGTTCCCATGAGTTCATTTTTTCAAAGTGTGAATTTTTTTTTTTTTTATTATTCAATTAAAGTGTTGCTTTTAGAATTGACTGATAATAATTTGATAATTTATGTTTTTTGGGCTATGAGGGGTCAATTATGCATGTTGACAATTTAATAATTTTAGATAAATATTGCAATTTCGGTTAATATATTATATTATTTATAAATTGATGTTAATGTGTAGGTGTGCAAAAGTGTAGAAGAGGAGCATTTGCAATTGTTGTTGGGATCTACGGTTGTCCAAGAGAAGTTTCAGCTAAGGGAATGTGTGTGGTGTCAAAAGAAATAGTGGATGAATTTGTGGTCGATCCTCAACTTAAATCTAGACTGTTGATTTCGTGATCACGGGACAAGTTTATTCAGTCTATTGAAGTTGGAAAGCTATTAATTTTATTTTTTGTGGATTTTCAATTTTTCAAGTCCTTTGTTTTGTAAATAGTTAATTTCATTTTTTTTTTATTATTATTTTAGACATTTGCTTGTATGATTTACTTAGAGGTGCTCTTTTTCATGCTGAAATGTTTGACTTTCATTTAATGGATATAAATATATAAAAAAAATCAAATGTTCAAATCCTTTATATACGTGTGATTTTTTGTATATATAATTAAATATATAGATGAATATCATATCTGAAATCAATTTTATACTTTGAGCAATAGTGTCCGCATTGTTATTCCAATATTTATCAATTTTTTTTATAACATTATATATAATGGCAACAATCACTAGTTCTAATTTTACACTTCGAATTTTTATGTCGAAATTTTACTATTGTTGGATCCTGATATTTCTCAGTACAAGTTAAGGGAGAGTAATAGAGCTAGAAATAATTGCTATATAAAGCTCAAATACATGTGATTGTGTAATTGCTTCAAACGTATGAAAGTGTATAAAACGTACAAAGAGGCAATTAGCCCAAGTTTTCGGACTTGTAGTCCACCCTCTATTTATGAGAATGGGTTGGCTCCTCATATAGGAGTCTCACAATGGGCGCTTGATATGTAAGAACTCATATGTATATAAGACTCTAATTTTACGTAGAACGTCCATTATTTCTCGTGTTGTAATTAAATAAAAAATTTTTTTGAAGGATTAAACCTAAAAGCTAATGAAGGGTAATCAAATCAATTAATTGCAACATTTGTTTCATTAATATTTGTTATCATCATAATCATAGTCACTTAATCAGTTAATTTAGACTTAATGATCTTACAAAACTTTCATAATTTCGCCTTATTTAGATGCCATGAGTGAAATTGCTGGCAAAATAAGTTCAAGTGAAACTCATTAAATTTAATTAGCATTAAAATTGTATATTAAGATATCCTCAAAAATTAAATTTCTATAATTTTATGATAAAAAATAAATAAATAAATAAAACGATAAATCCGAACTTAGAAAGGAATTTAGTTACAAATTATTTATAAATTTTGCTCAATAATTAATCACAAATATTTATTGAATTTTAGCGAGCACTTCTTAAATGTTATTATTGCACGTTGAAGAGCAGATCAAGATGTTGATCATTTCCCCACTCATAATATTTAAAATATATAATATTTTAAAAATGAGCATTAAAGATGTATGTATATAAAAGTGAAGAATAGGGCTGTCAAAAAAGCTCGTTGTTCGCGAACAGTTCGTTTTTAGTTCGTCAATGAGTTCGTGTTTAATTCATTCGATAAGTAAACGAGACGAACATGAACAAATTTTTTTTGTTTAGTTAGTTAAACGAACCAAATACGAACAGTGATGCATTTGTTTGTGTTCGAATCATTTTTATTCAAAATATAAAATAATTTAAAATAATTATATATATATATATATATAATTATGATATTTTAAAAAATTAAATTTTATAAATTATAATATATAATAAATTA